>NC_081190.1:29132468-29389968 GCF_902713425.1 Acipenser ruthenus | reverse complement strand
GGGACAAAAATTCTGATATGTGACTCAAAGGGCAGTCCATATTTTAAATATAATTTGGACAACCTGTGCTCTACCCAACACCCTGCAAAATCAAATAACCTAGTAGTACCACTCTTTAAATTAAAGATTTGCATTATCCACAGACCTAAAGGTCATGTACGCAACGGCAAAAAGTCTGTATCAATTGGAGTTTGGGGAAATGGGTGCTGTCAAGGAGAAAACATCAGTTCTGACCTTCCTTGAAAACATCACATCATTCGACTTTGACTGGAAGAGAAACTGGATCTACTGGACAAATGGAAGTGGGCAGGTAAAACGAGCAAGAGCCAAGGAAGATGACGCTGAACTCATCCCAACATCATTTCCAGGTAAAGGTTTCTTTTGTTTTATAAGGGGGGGTGGGTATATATAGCCTTTTATTTCTACCTCTGTATAGAAGTTGAACTATTAATTGACTTATGGTGTTTGTTGAGTTGAACAGCTAAATGTCCTAAAGAAATAGGATGCTGGAAGCAGTGCATCATGGCAGATATCAAGGTATCATGCCTCAAATTTGGGGTTCACTAGCCTCTATTGTACATAGCTTCACATTCAAAATTGTCATTCTGCTTGAGAGGCCCAGAGGATTGAATGGGTTGGCGATTTTAGTAAATTTTTCAAGGAAGCAAGAATCGCTTGTGGTTTGTTTTGCTTGGTTTGTTGGTTTATTTATTTATTTATTTTATTTATTTATTTAAACATAGGTTTGGAACCTATTCCCCAAAAGTAGAATCTCCTTAGATTAAATGTGTTTTATGTTTTCAGTTTGCTCTATTAGGGTTGACATGGAAACTGGAAACCTGTATTGGTTATCATGTGAAGGGCACGATATTGGAGCCCTAGATGGCAGCAAAAATGAAACCAAGAAGCTGTACCACGCCGGGGAAGTAATCGTTGACCTGTATGTCGATTGGCCAAGGGGTCGTTTGTACTGGCTAGAAAAGGGCCAGGTTATTAGGATGAGTCTGACTGGTGGAAACGTTGAAGAAATAATGGATGCTTCACAATCTGAAATTGGTCAAATAGTAATGGATATAAAATCCAACAGCTTCATCTGGAATGACGATCAGTCTGGTGAGTTCACTTCCTATCTGTGTGCATAATGCAGATGAATTTCCTGCGTCCACCTATTCCTTGCATGTTTTTGCATAGTTGTGTACAGTAGTTTAACTGAAGCTTAATCAAATAGTATGCTAAAACCATAATATTTATATGGGCTCATTCCAGCGCAGGTGGACCTCAAGGGTTGCTAGTGTGCTTTCATTCTTCCATTTATAATGGATTGTCATTTGTAACATTCCTATTTATAAAGTTGCGTAGCAGAACTACTGGTTTCATAGATCCTGGTTGGCACCAAATGGCTACTAAATTAACATTTGGTAGCCCAAGATGTGTGCTAAACAAAACCAGCAGTTTTATTTTACATTGTTAGAATCC
Organism: Acipenser ruthenus; assembly: GCF_902713425.1. NCBI lineage: Eukaryota > Metazoa > Chordata > Actinopteri > Acipenseriformes > Acipenseridae > Acipenser > Acipenser ruthenus. The sequence goes on along the minus strand of NC_081190.1, from coordinate 29,388,492 downwards.
CACAATGATCATGTGGCTTATTTTATGCAAATCAGCAAATTAAAGCTTAATTTTTGGTCTTTGTTAATGCATAGCTATTTCTTCAAAATAGTAATCAATGTTTACTTGATTAATTATATTTTTAGGTATAGGTTTTAAATCTTATATTTATATACTGATTTTAGAATATCACAATAATTATTGGGCATGACAATACAGTATATTCCAGTTGTATTACATGCAGTGCAGTATTTGGTTAGTTTTGCTGTGTTTGTAGGTAACCCACCTATTCCAACAGTGTGTCCTTTGTTTTCTGCAGGTTTGCATGTCATGAGTGTTCTAAAGAACAAGATGTACTTTCCAAAAAAAACCCTGAAAGGATCAACTGTAGCGGCACATGAGCCGTTCCTGCTGTCCTTACAGGATGACACCCTCACTCTGTGGGACAGAAGGGAGATGAAAATTCTCACAACGGTGGAACTGGAGGAGAGTGATATTGTGAGGGTGATGACTGTGACAAGCGACGTACAAAAAGGTTAGTGCAGCGGCACATGGAACAGTAAAACTCTCTGGCAGCTAACTGATCCTCCGTCACTACCTGTGTGTGTTGAGGATGTGGCCAATATCCTTGGAACACAAACTCCACAATTCTCCTACTGCTTTTGTAATATCCCTTGGCCCCTTCAAATGCCTTATCAAATGGGCCTAAACCATATCTTAAACGCATTTACTTTTTGTCTCTTCTGACAATGTGAAATCACTAAACAATTGCCTCGAGCAGTAGCATTCTCCTACAAGTGTTTCAATTGTCTTAAGTTATGCATACAAATATGTTCAGCAATACTGATTAAATGGGAAGAGTAGCTAACAATGACAGATAAACCAAATGGCCCAGAATATATACCTTTTTGATTCTGTCTTTCATTAGATTCAAAAACTTTTAGAAGACCTGCCAGTACTCCTGCTCGTGTTTGTCCTCGGACATTTGTGCCTTGTAAGGATGGGAGTGACTGTGTTGCTCATGACCACCAGTGCGACGGGGAGAAGGACTGCAAGGATGGCTCGGACGAGGACAACTGTCCCCGGGAATGCGATAAGTCTGGTAACCTACATGTATATGACCTGTTTCAAAAACAGGTAGTGCTTTAAGAATTCTGTTGCATGTCAAGTTTAACATAGGCTTGTAATGGTAGTTCTAGAAGATGTTTCATGAAGGTTTAAGTATTGTACTTCCAGGAAATAAGGATTGTGTTTACGGCCTTGAGTTGTTCCATGAATGTTTATAGAGTAAATAAATTACTTGGATCAAGCTCTGCACTGCTTAGCAAAGCCCAGTAGTTTGATAGAATATATGGGGGAAAAATACATAATGCTTAAACTCACTTGTGTATGTCTACTGCACATGTAGAGCAGTGAGGTGAAGTACCTGGCTAGAGCAATGTTACTCCTCATTCATGACCATTCAACTGGAATCAACTTCTGGAACAACTTAAATCCCTGCTTTTTTTATAGCTTTTCTACAGTGCAAAGCACTCCATTGGGGTGTAGTCCCTTAGCATGGTTGTAATGAGAGGGCTACATTTTTAGTTCTAGAATGATGAATTGCTACTGTGGGATGGTTAGCCCTGTTGCCAAGCCCAATACATTTCAATGCAACTTTTTTTTTCTTCAATTCTGATTTGTTAGGAAGTTTTCGTTGTCTTGATGGAAGAAAGTGCATTGAATCGAAGTGGGTTTGTGATGGAGTCCCGCAGTGTGCTGACGGTTCGGATGAGGCAGACTGTTGGAAGCCCACCGAAAGCTGTCCCTTCCACTGTGATAAGACCAAATGCATTCCGAACCATGCTCTATGTGATGGTCATGAAGATTGCGATGACAAAACTGATGAAGAAAACTGTGGTGAGGTCACACTGTCAACTGATGTTCGCTGTTTCTTTGCTAATATTGAGCTACTCGATCAATTCAAGAAGCCCCCTAGTCTAGAACAGTTTGAATATTAAATCATATAAAAAAAAATATTCTTTTGAACAAGTGAATTAAAGCTTTATTAATATGGTCTGGTATTGGCTCCTCAAACAATCCTAAAGGAATCATTGTAACCATCAGTGGTGTTGTCAGTGTGAACACAAGCTTGCCATTGTCCATTTCACCAAGTCAACTGGTTGCCTGAAACCAATGCTTTTGTTTGTAACCCTGTTTTCCCTTTTGGTTTTGAAAGCCAATAAAACCCGACCCGTCGGTACTACTCGCGTTTGTCCCAGGACGTTTGTACCTTGCCAGGATGGAAGTGAATGCATTTCCTATCACCACCTGTGTGACGGAGAGGAGGACTGTCTCGATGGCTCTGATGAAAAGAACTGTGTCGCCAGTGTGTGTAATGAGCCAGGTAACCGTCAGTAGGTGTTTTGACATGCTGTGGCTCCTCAAATATAGCATGCCTAGTACCAGTATACTTGTAATGTTGCAGATACTGCACTGGTCTGGTGGTTAACTTGAATGTTCAGGCTCACCTAACAGGTGAACAGGGGTGGATATCTTGTACATTTAAAATAGCCACAGATTCAATTTATCTGCTCATTTTAATAGTGTTAAGACGGTTATAGTCTCTTTACTGATTATTTTTACCTGCAGTTTTAAACATATTTTTGTAACCTTCAAATAGAGTACAGGACTGTACATGCAATGTATGTCCTGAAATAAGGGCTAGCATTTTAAAGAACTACCTGTCAGGTTGAGTTTAGTACTATAGGAATACCGGCACGAGTACAAGTGAATGGACAGAAGCTCAAAGCTAAGGGCAGTTTAAGCTGTACGCGTACGTTTGTCATCCAAGAACTCCTATTAATACTGTTTGTTATTACTACACAACTTGAATCCAGCTATATTTCTTTTCTAATTACTAACATTCATTTAGTCCCTTGTCAATTTGAAGCGGGAAAAGGTTGATGAAGAGGTACGTGTCCGTTTGATGTCACAATTGTGAATGGAATTCAGAGAGGTGCCTTGCATATGATTTTATTTTCAAAGCAAGTGATGTCGACCATGCCTATATGGAGAATTCAGCATGGTGAAAACAGTGGCATGGTTGATGCCAGAAATAGGGTTTCTCTGTGATGTGTTGTGAGATAGTCTAAACATGAACTTTTGATAGGCTGAAAGATCCTGAGCACTCTAATTCTGAATGCATCAGTTACATTGCCATTGATTCCATTGTCTTGTCAGGGCAATTTCAATGTCTAAGTGTCAAGAAGTGCATTGAAGCAGAGCTAGTTTGTGATGGAGTACCACAGTGTGTCGATGGCTCGGATGAAGCAGACTGTCAGCAACCAACTGCAGAAGACTGTGACTTCCACTGTGACGATAACACCAAATGCTTTGCTGGCGTAGTTATATGTGATGGTAAAGATGACTGCAATGATAAAACTGATGAGAGAAACTGCGGTGAGTCACACTGAAAGCATCACTGATGAAATTAATAAGCTATCAGTTTATAAATATATTGGACAATCGGATTTTAAATGGGGAGGGGGGGGGGCAAACAATGAAATATCAACCAACTGCTCAGTATGTACACATTTGGTGTTAATTTGTATTTCCTTAGATTCAAAGGCTTTTAAAAGACCTGCCAATACTCCTCCTCGTGTTTGTCCTCGGACATTTGTGCCTTGTAAGGATGGGAGTGACTGTGTTGCTCATGACCACCAGTGCGACGGGGAGAAGGACTGCAAGGATGGCTCAGATGAGGACAACTGTCCCCGGGAATGCAACGAGTCTGGTAATCTACCTATATATTAGTACGTTTACATGACAAAGCATTTTCCGAAAACTAATGTTTTCAGAAAACTGATTTTCTTAAAACGTCACTTTTCTGTGTTTACATGATTAATGATGGAAAGTCTAATTAGAATTCAACTGTACACATGGATTGAAGTTTTCAGAAAACACAGGATATTTTCTCATGCAAAGTACTGTAGTACCCGAAGTACGATTAGAACAGACCAGACATTTTTTCTGCGATAGAACGGAGACCAGTCCAATAATAAGTGCATTATCGACGTGTCAGGTCTTGAATTTAAAGATTACTACCTCTTCAGATTCCCCACAATGTGCAGTCAGTCTTTCCAACAACTCATCCTGTTCTATATTGCCAGTTTCTTTTGCAGACATTATTTTAAATTCTCACATAATTTTAAAGCTGGAAAACCATGTGCTGCTTCAGTATGGGCTATTAAAATACATACAGACAAATATTACTTGATCCCTAACTTATTTTTATTTATTTCTTAGCAGACGCCCTTATCCAGGGCGGCTTACTCGTAAACAAATACATTTCAAGAATCACAGTACAAGTATTAATACAATTAAGAGCAAGATGAAATACAATGACTTCGGTTCTAGCAAGTACAAGTATTTGACAAAATAAGATTCAATAACGGAGCAAATGGATCCATGCAGACTGACTACATTATTTTCTTTGTTTTCTAAAACCACGTGCAGGAATGACGGTCAGAGTTTGCACATGTGCATTACGCTATCGGAATAAGTTTTCCGAGAAGTGCGTTTACATGATACACATTTGGTTAGTTTTCGGAATTGAATCAGAAATTTCTAGGTGCTGTTTTCCGAAAATTGACCCAAGGAATATTCCTATACATTTTCCGAAAACTGTTTACATGACTTTTTTGATATCAGAATTAGTTTTCAGAAAAATATCAGAATTCTTATGCGCATGTAAACGCACTGTGACTGTTTCAGCAACAGGTAGTGATTTAGAATTCTGTTGTATGCCAAGTTAAAATAGCCTTGTAATGGTAAAGACTTCTAGAAGATACTCCATGAAGGTTTATGAAGTACTGTAGTTCCACGAATTAAGGATTGTGTTTACGGCCATCCTCGTGAGTTCCACTCCATGAATGTTTAGAAGTATTCTTTAATATAGATTAAGTATAAGTAATGGTAAATGTATTTTTTCCTCGGAGCAAGCTCTGCACTGCTTAGCAAAGCCCAGTGATGTTGTAGGAGTTGAATGCAAGATTTTTCAAAATGAGGTCTGGTAAATGACAATGCTTCAACTCAGAACTTGTGTATACATGTTTGGTGCACATATGGAGCAGGGAGGTGAAGTAACTGGCTCTAGCCAGTGCAATGTTTTGCCTCATTCATGGCCATTCAACTCGCTCATTTATTTAGAACAATTTAAATCCCTGCTTTTATATGTTTTCTACAGTGCAAACCACTCACTGGGTGTACTCCTTTGGCATGGTTAGAATGAGGGCTACATTACAAGTTCTAGAATTATGTATTGTGACTGTGTGGGATGGTTAGCCCTGTTGCCAAGCCCAATGCATTTCAATGCAACTTTTTTTTTTATTTTATCAGGAAGTTTTCGTTGTCTTGATGGAAGAAAGTGCATTGAATCAAAGTGGGTTTGTGATGGAGTCCCACAGTGTGCTGACGGTTCGGATGAGGCAGGCTGTTGGAAGCCCACCGAAAGCTGTCCCTTCCACTGTGATAAGACCAAATGCATTCCGAACCATGCTCGATGTGATGGTCATGAAGATTGCGATGACAAAACGGATGAAGAAAACTGTGGTGAGTCAGACATTTATTTTTCTGTGCATTATTTTGCAGCATAGTGAGCTACTCCATCAATTAAAGAAGCTCTCTGGTCTAAAACAGTAACTATTAAAGTATTTTGTTTATAAAAATAGACTTTGAAAAACATTCTTTTGAATAACTTAGTTCTGGTATTGGCTCCTCAAACAATCCTAAAGGAATCATTATAACAATCAGTGGTGTTGTCAGTGTGAACAAAAGCTTGCCATTGTCCATTTCACCAAGTCAACTGACTGCCTGAAATAAATTATTTTGGTTGTAACCCTGTTTTCCCTTTTGGTTTTGAAAGCCAATAAAACCCGACCCGTCGGTACTACTCGCGTTTGTCCCAGGACGTTTGTACCTTGCCAGGATGGAAGTGAATGCATTTCCTATCACCACCTGTGTGATGGAGAGGAGGACTGTCCCGATGGCTCTGATGAAAAGAACTGTGTCGTCAGTGTGTGTAATGAGCCAGGTAACCGTCAGTAGGTGTTTGACATGCTGTGGCTCCTATATAAAGCATGCTGAGTACCAGTACACTTGTACGTATGCAGATACTGCACTGGTCTGGTGGCTAACTTGGATGTCCAGGCTCGTCTAACACAGGCCCACAGGAGTGGGTATCTTGTAAATTAAAATTGCCACGGTTAGAATGTATCTGCTTATTTGAATCCTGTTTGTGTTTCTAATGCAGTTCGACACATTACTGATTTATATTAGGCATTACCTACAGTGTTAAACAGTTGTCTAATACATTAAAATATTCAATACAGAACTGTACATGCAACTTTTATGTCCTGCAAGAAGGGCTAGCATTTTAAAGAAAGCCTGGCAGGTTGAGTTTACTACTATAGGGTTACAGGACAGCCAATTACATTATCTATGGGGGAATCTCGGCATGAAGTGAACGGACTGAGGCTCAAAGCCAAGGTCGGTTTAAGTGCAGAGTCGCTGTGACCTGTACATAAACACTGGTCATATAACTCTTCTACTTTTTTTTAGTAATACACAAGTTAAAAATCCAGCTATATTTATTCTAATTACCAACCTTCATTTAGTCCATTGTCAATTTGATTGAAGAGGGAGAAGGTTTATGAAGAGAATGCAGTTAAGTGGCTGAGGTACGCGTCAGATTGTGGTGTCACAATTTTAAATGGACTTTGCAGTTGAATGGAATTCAGAGATGCCTTGCATATGATTTTTTTTTTAAACCCAGGTGATGTCACCATTAGTAATATGGAGAATACAGCATGGTAAAAACTGAGGGGTTTTCAGTACATCAGTTAATTTGATTCCATTGTCTGTTGTCAGGACAATTTCAATGTCTAAGTGACAAGAAGTGCATTGAAGCAGAGCTGGTTTGTGATGGAGTGCCGCAGTGTGTCGATGGCTCAGATGAAGCAGACTGTCAGCAGCCAACTGCAGAAGACTGCGACTTCCACTGTGACAATAACACCAAATGCTTTGCTGGCAGAGTTGTATGTGATGGTAAAAATGACTGTGATGACAAAACGGATGAAGCAAACTGCGGTGAGTCACATTTGATGCAGTTATCACTGCTATACTTCCAATGCTGTACTTTTTTTATATCCAACAGTGGCTTACCAAAAGTGCCTTACACCTAATCTAGTTCTCTTCCTTCATGTACAGAGACATAAGCAAATAAACACATGTTTATTCTGAAATCATGTATAGCACTAGCACAATGAGTGGGGCTGATACTTTGTGGTGTAGCCTTATGCGGATGAGATCAGCAATCCTGGTCTCTTTTTTTTGATTTGCAGATAATTCCTGGCTCAATCTGTATTGGAGTCCCGGGAAGTGTGTTTGTTTTTACTGGGGTGCTTTTACAGAGATCAGTAGAGGATGGCCCTCCCATGCTCAATGGGGTTCAGGTCTGGTGATCGGCCAGGACATGGCAGAGTTCTGGTACCCTAACCTGAGTTGCGTGAGCGGTGTGTGCCATAAATACTGCCCTCTTTGTACAGAGGGGCATTGGCATTGATGGCTAGCAGTGCTGTATCATGCAGAAGTTAGTTTTTTTTGCAGACCATAGCTCTGACTGCCCATGCAACTCAAAGATGGAGTCAGTGCCCATCCAATCCTTGACTTCTCAAAGAATGCATAGGAAGTCAGATTGTAATAGTACAAGGTAGTTATCAGAGTTGTGAACATGTGATCTAGACTAGTCAAAGTAATGACTGGGCCTCTGCTTTCATGTTCTGAAGTAAAACTATTGATTACCACAGCCAGTTTTTTTTGTTTGTTTTATAGTTTTACCTGGTTTCATGTCATCAAGGACTTGTTTTCTTGTTCAGCAGATCTATTTTAGGAGCACTCATGCTATATATATATATATATATATATATATATATATATATATATATATATATATATATATATATATATATATATATATATATATATATATATATATAAAAAAATTTTTTGCAGTTGCTGAAAGACCTTCAACTACACCTGAGCCTCTGATTTGCCCCAGGGCATTTGTGCTCTGTCGGGACAAGAGTGACTGTGTTCCTAATGATCAGGTTTGTGATGGGGAGAATGACTGTCTGGATGGCTCTGATGAACACAACTGTCCCAAGGGGTGTCATGAGCCAGGTAATTCAGACCGACTCCCCTCAAGAGAAGGCTCTGCAGGTGGTTTAGCCGACTACATATGCCATGTTTGGTATAAAGACCACTTTTTTTTTAAATTGTTGGTTTATAAATGTAATGTTTTACATATATTTTTTAATATTAAATTATCAAATGAACCAGTGGCTGGAAGCTAGACACCAATGCACAGTAGTATGATGCTACTGCAACAAAAATGGTCAGAAGTAGAATAGAACAACATGGTTATGCCTGATTTTGTTGGCGTTTTGTCTCCCAGTAAGTTATCCAACTTGAGCTTGCTCCAAGCATTGAGAGATTATACAGTGGTTTGCTGTTCGTAGTCAGTCTTTACAGCTGAAGTATTTTATTTGTGTGTGTTTATTTTAGACCATTATAATGGTCTAGCTGGGGTTGAACCAGACCTCCAGTTAGGTTCCAAGTTAGTGGCCTGAGTAAGTGCAACATTGCAGCTGAACTGCCAGGTTTTTTGTTTTCTAATAAAATAAAACTTGTTTTGGGCAGGGCATTTTCAGTGTCTGCATGGCAAAAAGTGTATCGAAGAGAATCAGGTTTGTGATGGAGTATCACATTGTCTCGATGGCTCGGATGAAGCCAACTGCTGGAAACCCACAGAAAACTGTGCCTTCCGCTGCGACGATAATGCCAGATGCTTTCCTGAGCAATTCCGATGCGATGGTGAACACGACTGTGTTGACGGATTCGATGAAAGAAACTGCAGTAAGTCTTGAGCTGTGTTGAGAGGACAATGTTGCTTGTTCACTTCATTGTCAGTTTCTTCTGTTTGACATAAAATCTGGGCTTTGTCATTCAAAGCATACCATAGTCATAAATGGTTTGACTACAAATTAGCAGAAGGCAATGTGTTGGTGTGTGTTTTTTTTTTTTCCCCCACCTCTCAAAAGAGCCAAATTCACAATGGTAGGTTTGACATACCTTTAGTCAATCGAAAGCTTGTTTTGAAAGTTACAGTGGAGGTACTTGTTGGCCATTGATGCCAATGCAACTACTTACTTATTTGTATTCGTATATATTTATGTGCATCAGGGGCGGCCGGTTAACAGTGTTCGCTTGCTCGCCGAACCCCCAGTCTCTCTTATTAAAGAACTGCGCTTCCCTTCTGGGTGATGTGCGTTTCATTTCCCCCCTCATGTGACACTGCCACATCAACAATGCCATTCATCCCATCTGTTTAATGGGCTGAAGCCGGACTGTGCTCGCTCAGGAATGAAAGCACCCAAATCCACCGTGCACATACGCAGTAGCAGCCAGCCGTCCGCCAGGACTGGCTTATAAATGTTTGGATGGAGCGCAGCCGGTTAGTGAACACGGTGATCAGTTAATCGGCACGCATGTGCCAAGACAACAGAGGCTATAAATATGAGCAGCATGACTTTGTCTCTTCTCAGTCTTGCGTGGTGTATTACTTTTGCGTAAAGACGGAAAATGTGTAAGCTGTTTTAAATATTAAAAGAAATTTCACAAGTCTAATGTTTATGAATACTCATTTGTTCAACTTCGTTCTTGTCACAGTTTTAATCTGCCTTTTATTTTGCACTGGTTCTCCCTTTTTCTCCCGAGGCTGCTGCTCTTCAGCAGTGCTTTAACTTAAGATCAGTAATATCTTGCTGTGCTCGGCAATCTTTTATTTTGTTAATTTTATCGACCACTACTGCCTGTTTGCGGTAATCAGTTATTAAATTATGTTTTTTTAAATCTTTTTTTTTAGGTGTTTTTAAATTACTATTTTTTTGTAGCTGATCAGTCTTATTGGGTCTATATAAATTATCTGCTGGTTCCTGAATTAAAAATGTACTTAATTGTTTGTGGGTTTTTTCCCCTTAATTGTGACTTCCATTTTAAGGTCTTATTTTTCTTTTCATGGTCTTTGAACTTGGGATTGATTTTGATTTCAGGGACAACTTAAATTTAAATAAATATACCTTTCAATTTGCGTACATTCAGTGTGTTTTAATATGTCTTTTCAACATCTCACTTTTTGATCTTAGCGGGATTTCTAAGCTTAATATTTAAACTGAGTAAAAGTGAATATCAAATGAAAACAATTTGTCTTAAATGTAGCACTGTCAAACTATTTTACTTATGGTCATTTCATACTTAATTTGTTAATTTTACATTTTAATCTTTTCATTTGACGTGTTTGGCAGGGATAGGAATGTAGCAAACATGCATTGCATAACCTGCCTGCCTCACTGCAATCTTTCCTAAGGGTCGACGATATAGATTAAAAGCAGAAGTCTTTAATGTCTGCGATATGAAGGATGCATGGGGGGGGGGGGAAGCCGCTGGCTAGAATCTCCTGACTTGGACTAGATCAACTGAGTAGTCTCTTCACGGCCGTGCGTTACATACCTGGTCTAAAGTAGTATTCTTTCCGTTAGGTGAAGAGTGTGGTGCTTCAGAGTTTCGGTGCAGCAGCGGTCAGTGCATTTCCTCGGTCCTGCGCTGCGATGGAGACGCAGACTGCAGAGACCACTCTGATGAACTGGACTGCTCTAAACCTCCCCGCTGCCTGTCTGGGAAGAGGTGTCCAGAGAGCAAGGAGTGCTTTATAGAGGAGTGGCTATGCGATGGGGACTTGGATTGTAAGGATGGCACTGACGAGAAGGTGACTCCTTTCTATTGGAAACTCTCTGAAAAATGTCAAGCAAAGCTCTTGAGACTCCAAACCATAATGTATCTATTCAAGCCTTTCATAATAATCCAAAGCCACATTCAGGGATTTTTATCTATATAGATACATAGAGATATATGAATTCAATAGATATTCAAAGTGCTGCAAGGCCAAGGGCAGTTGCAATAAGAGCAGTAGAGACTTCAAAATGATTGTGGACAGCTAATGAGCATTTGTTATACAATTACAGCAGTGTTAATGGCCACGTGGCAAGGTTGCCTTAAATGGTCAATCTGTAGTTTTACCTAGTGTGAAATGTTTGAGTTTAAACTTCAGTGTATTCATTATTTTGAATTCTTGGATAGATGTTTTGCTGTTTGGATGAGAGACTCCGTTCAGGTTTAAGAATGAATAATAATGTGCGTTGTATCTATTTTAGAACTGCAAGTTTTCTGAAGTGAATTGCAGTGAGCTGCAGTGGACCTGTGCCTCAAAAACCCAGTGCATTCCCAACTCCTGGCGTTGTGATGGAGAGCAGGACTGCTCGGATGACAGCGATGAGACTGGATGTGAGACGTTGTTTGTTTTTTGATCTCCTTTCAAAGCTTATACTATACAGCTAGTGAGCAGTCTGGAATTTCAGTTTATATCAAGTTTTGAAGATGCAAATTTGTGGTGTAAATGACTAAATATTCTGCACTGAAGATTGACTTTATAACAAACTGAAGCTTATTCTGCATCAAGTTGGGAACACCCTTTTTAAATGTTTTATTTTTTGGTTGGTTTACTTGCAGGTTTTCTTCCTCAAACTCTACAAGCATTTACTCTTATTTCCTGGGTTCTGTCAAGATACATAGCAGTTTCACTCATTTCAGGTTTTAATATGAGCTTGATTAGCCACAGTGTAATTAACAAGCTCATGTTAAACTTGTAGTAAATCTAGTAATTGATCAAACTGCTATGCAATGGGAGTAATTTCCATCCCTGCAATGCAAATGTAGCTCATATTGATCACCATGATGGTGCTGTTCTGTTGAATAACATTTAATAGAAACTGACTGCTAGAATCTATACATTGTTTCTCTTCACTAGGTGTAGAAATTGTTAGCACAGCATTTAACAATGTATATCATACATTACAATTAAATTAGTAAATCATTTTGTCTTGGTTTTTATTCAAGTGCCAAAAGCATGTTTTTCCAATGGTATTCTGTGGTGCCCCATGAAATTTGAATTTGCCCTGTGTTATGATCAGGTACCCCAGTGACGTGTCCAAGCCATCAATTCCAGTGTGGCTCTCCTGTGGAATGCCTCAACATAAGCATGGTCTGTAATGGGATAAACAACTGTGTGGATGGATCAGATGAAGGTGGGGACTGCAACTCTGTTAACTGTGAAAAGAAATGCTCACAAACCTGCTACAAGACACCCAATGGATCAGTAAGTATGAATGTCACCTTTTTGTTTCGAAAATAGTAATCTAAGGACCAGTAAGTATGAATGTTGCCTGACCAGAAGGTGACTTCTTCCTATTGGAAACTCGCTGAAAAATGTCAAGCAAAGCTCTTGAGACTACTAACCATCATGTTAATCTATTCAAGCCTTTCAGAATAATCTAAGATGAGAATGATGAGACGTAAAGATGAGAATTTTGCCAAAAAAGCTTTTTCTTCTGTAATGGAACCACCATAGGGTATTTGCAGAAATCCATTTGAACATTGTTTTATTCCCTAGCATTCAAGTTGTGTGTTTTTTTTTTTAAAGTTTTTTACACCTTAATTTCCTGGTGTACCAAGAAAGGTCCTCCTTGAAGAAATGTTCTCGAGTTCTGTTCAGAATAGTGTGTGCTAGAAATAGAAGCACTGATAAATTACAATTTAGAATAATTTGTTTCCAATTTAATTTTAAATAGCACTTTGATATACTGTAGTATATTGTGTAATTAAAGTAATCCAAGTAGAAAAAAAGGTTTATGAATTTATGTACGCTACTTTATTTTGTGAGATGGTGTGTGTTTTTTTTTTTTTTTTTTTTTTTGTGGTTAACCATATGAACACTTGAAAGTGTGAATTTACAATAATGTACAAGTCAGACTGAGTGTATAATGAATGTTTGAAGACTGGTACAAATTCAAGCCAGTTCAAAATGTATAGAGTACCCGACAGCCAGAGATGGGTAGACGGACATGATTAGGCAAAATTGTAAGAGAAAAGCTGATGTGACTGCCAGTTTTTGCACTGGCTGTAAGAGCATGGATGATCTTGAAGGATAAAAACATTTACATTGGCATTTACAACTAAAGTTTGTATTTCTGGCTCCAGTCAAATCTTTATCGGTGGAGATTGGCTTTAGCCCTAGCTCCACACACTCATTTTCTTGGAATTGGGGCTAAAGTTAACCTCCTCAATGGATTGTTACCAGCTTTATTATATTGATGCTTCATTCCCGGTTATGAAATGGTCAGATGGTTCATTTCCTCAAGCTTGGCATCCGCACCTAACTTAGTGTCTCAAAGCTGCATTAGACCAGATTCTTTTTCACTCTTCAGAAGTGTGGCTGTGAGAGGGGATTTAGACTCGCCAGTGATGGGCTGTCCTGTGTGGATATTGATGAGTGTGAGGAGCTCCCCCATGGCTTTTGTAGCCAGACCTGTCGCAACATGAATGGGTCGTTCAGCTGTGGCTGTCACCCGGGATACCTGCTGGAGCTAGACGGTCGCAGGTGTAAAGCAGCTGGTATGGAACCTTACCATATGAATATATGGTTTTTTAGAAGCTCTTTTCATTTAAATGTCACTTGTGTTTAAGACAACTGCCCCCTAAATTACTGCAAATACTTAATTATGCAGACAGTTTTCACAGTTTGCAAAGATTTTTGTGAATTTAAGTTCTGGTTTACCTTTCCTGTGTTAACATTTTAAGTGTTCAGTGTGCTGCCATCCATGGCCTACATGTTCTAAATGCACAAAGACAATACAGAACCTACACTTATTTTTCCCTATATGTCAAAGGATTTTTCTCAATTGTATCTCTGTACACTATATATTATCCACCAGATGGGGCAACTTCCCCAAATGTTTTGGGCAAATCTACTCTGGTGCTGAATAATCTTAAATAAGTTTGTGGTAGCAGCTCAGATAGGAGGACTAGAATATTCAAAGTATTTTTGGGTAAACTTTCATGCCAATTCACACAAATGAAGCTTTAATTTGCTCACTAGATTCTTGAGGATTAAATCGTTAAATATTTCAGTAAGCGTTGCTTGGCAAACACCTTTCATAGCAGTTATTACCCCCTCCCGATTCATATTGCAATTCTGGCGATGGAAGAACTAAGTAGCTGGATCGCTTGGTAGAAATCTGTTGGTGGCTAAAAAAAAATTGCATATTCATTGGTGAACTGCCTAAAACCACCTCCAGTTCATTATCAAACCTTTCATGCTTTTGGAATCTAAAAGATCCAGTGTTTCTGGAACTATTTTATGTATTTCTTTTGTAAATGTAAACCACTATCTTTTTCGTGATTTCGTAATGATTGTTCATTCTAAATGTAGCAACACTAACAAACTCAAAGCAACTCATTATTTGATAGTGTTTTTTTTTTTTTTTCAGGCCAGGAGCCATTTTTGCTAGCATCTGTCCAGTTTGACTTGCTGCTTTATGGACTGCGAAGCTTCAAAGAGGATGTTCTTACTTTCACTGGAAAGAAAATTATCTTTTCAGTGGACTATGATTGGAAGGAGAAGAAGGTGTTCTGGTTAAGTTTGGATGCTGAGAGTATAAAATGGATAACGATGGACAAGAAAAATAAGGGGACAATAGTGAAAGGTAAGACTTTCCTGGTCTCTTTTTAAAACAAACTATCCTCCTACATTGTTATGCCTCATTTCGACTGCTTGGTGCTACAGGCTTTGGCTGCCCATGGCCAGCTGTTGAAATCAAGTGTTTCAGTGCCTTTTTCAAAAACTGGCAGTCCTCAAATTCTTGCCATGCATCAAAGGTCACCTGAGGGTTTGTGGGATAGTATTGTTTTTCAACGAGTCTGTAACAAATACATTTAATTGGCTCATTACAAATAATTATATATAGTTATATATAGTTATATATAGTTAGTTAAGGAGAGCACAGCCAGACAGGCTTTGTTTATCTTAAATTGAAAAATAAAAAAAGCAATGAGACTTCAGAATTGTGTGCTGAAGCAGGATGAACCATTCAGTTTAAGTTATCTGCTTTCAGTGAACACAATAAATCTTAGACAAGTGTCATTTGTGCTTTACTTACATGAAAGAATCTGCTACAAATGGTAGTGATTTCCCTGTTGCTTTCTTGACACTCACTTTCTAGCTATGTGATGACAGACTTCCTTTGTAGCCAGCGTGGCTACATAGAGTACGAGATACAAGCCTGACCAGATAGCCACGCTCAGCTGCTTGGGTGAGCTGTGGAAACACAGTTTTTTGTTAGTGGGCAGCTGTAGCTGGGAAACAATGGTCAGCCATGGAAAATTACTCTGAACTGACCAACATCAACCTTGTTTCCAGAAATATTTAAGCAACACCTGATGATCACTGCACTGTCTGAAAAATGGAGGAATTGCTCATTACAGAACAAATTCCTTCAAAGCTTCTCAAAGTAGAAAGTGGGTCTGCTCCAGCAAGCATGTTTCATTATTCCTGTATATGATGGGCTTTAGGATGGTAGTATCTTGCATGTGGATTTTTCATTTAAAGAAGCTTAAATTGATATCTTGTAGTATTTAACAGCACTTAACTCTCTTTTTTGACAGTGTGTATTGTAACTTGGGTGCACTGATTACGACAATGAGATGGTTGACAGCTGCTGTTTTTCACTGTGGTACATGAGGTTCTTGACTTGTTCACAACTATGTGGATAATTTCAAGTAAACTATTGTAATGAAACAATGCAAGAACATTGAATTGTACTGCTTTAAGATGGGGTATGCAAGAACTCCAATATCAAATTACTGTATTAAACAAGATACTGCTGATTTTTCATGATTTTGCCAATATAAAGAATAACTGTTGTGCAAAGCTAGCATCACACAATACTGCCCCCTCCTCATTACTTTGCCGCACAGCCGCACCAACCAAGGTTCAAATCAGTCATAAAACCAATTCAACAAGATGGTGTCTGGGCATAAACCAGAGAACATGCGCTCTCCAAGCAAGCATCTTAACCATTGCAAGAGCCAGGCTCATATAGCTTTAACCACATGTCACTTACAGGAGTCAGAAGCCAAAACTGCTGTGAATCACCTAATGCTGCCTGTTTCACAAATACATCGTAACCCATGAATAAATTCCCTTCTAGGAATAAAGTCTGATTGTATAGCAGTGGACTGGGTGGGTAGGAACCTGTACTGGACGGATGGAGCTGCTGGACAGATCTTGGCTGTTAGTCTGTATTCCAATTCATCTGGGACCCACAATTATACAGTGGTGTTGGATGAGGATCTTGAGCAGCCCCGCTCTCTTGTGCTCCAGCCTCTCCATGGGTAAGTCTAGACCTCTCACTGTATTGTTTGGTAAAGCGATGAGAGGCCAGCATGTTCAGTCAACTCTTTTTAGTTCTATTCTTTTTACCATAAGCATATGTGTTTATTAGCTGTATGTCATGTTATTGGTGCTGCAGTACTAGAAGACAATTTTACTGTTTTGAAAGTGAATTAAGAATGTCTTTCAACGGCGCCAGATCGCGTCCAGGCTGTGCAGAGTCCAAACTTTGCTGGGGACCCCGAGGGGGGCGTCACATTGGCTCTGACAATGCCGGGGTGGGGGAATGGGAAACCGGCAGGGATTGCTTATCGCGCAACAGCGAACCCTACTGGCCAGACATAGTGTTCAGAGTGAAGTGGTGTGCTGGTCTCTGTTCTCCGGGATTCCCTCACAGCTCTGCACTGGATTGCTTGCCGTAAAAGCGATTCTGGCCTCAGGCTTGAGATCGGAGGACGCTCGCGTGCCCTCAGAACATCTGTGCTGTATGGAGTCATGCTGCGGTGAGGAGAAAAAACAATGGGGGGGGGGGGGTCTTTGTACAACTAGAAGTGGTGTTGCCATCAGTTGTGTAATGGCATGACTTCTATCCTACATGTTCATAGTCTTTTGGGTTACTTTGCTAGTGACTGATGCCCTTTAGATGTCAGTCCTGAGCAATCTGCATCGCCTGTCATTTCTCAGCATCTTCCAATTGCATGTATATTGATCAGTGTTACTAGACTTTTGGCATTCCTAAAATGCATGTGATCAAGTGGTCCTTTTGATTTTCGCCAGTCAATCTTTGCTTTTGCCCTAGCTGGTGCTCCTGTGGTTTAGCTGCTTTGTAGTGCTTGCTTTCTTCCTAATACTGTAGCTTGCACTACCTTTTTAAAAACGATTTCCCAATTCATTGTTTTAAAATCCATTTTTAAATCCTGTAGGATCACACGTCCTAATTTGTATGAAGTCTACTCCAGTAATAAGACAGCTAAAGATGCTTCTCATCAACATTTGAAATTCAAAAGGATTGAGCAGAGTACTAGGAAAAGAGATGAGCATCAAATGATGATTCTTTGAATGGCAACTATCAATGGTTTTAACTTGGAGTAAATCGCTTAGTCACGTGTGACTGCTCTTCAGTTCTAGTTGCCTGCCCTACTGTAACGTGTGTATTCGAAAGCATCTAGTGTACAGCTGGGCATTTCCAGCAAAATAGAACTTAGAAGTGACAGATCACTACTAGATGGGGCTAGTTCTTGCCGCCTAAAGACATTTTGGCTGATCTAGCCTATTTTACATACTGTGTAGATCTGTGGCATGCAACTAGAACGGAGGAGCAGCTCCTGAACTTTGGTGAAAGGATTAGCACAGATGTATTGGGGGAAAAATAAACCAGGATTTGAGTAATTACTATAATTGCCACAGGATGACAAAGTAGGCAAGGCAACAGTAAACAACATATAAATAAGCTACTCCTTATGTTTTTGGTATTTAACTAGCGCATCTTTAACAATCTTGTATTGTCTAATGTGCAGGTTGATGTACTGGTCTGAAATTGGAGGAGAGCCACAGATAGAAAGAGCTGGGATGGATGGCTCTAATAGGAAAATGCTCATTACAAAGGGACTCGGGTGGCCTATTAACCTAGCCCTTGATTTGCTGAGTGACAGGATCTTTTGGGCAGATGACAAATTCAGATGCATTGGCTCAGCAAATTTAGATGGCACAGATATAAAGGTACATTATTTGACCTGTTACTGGAGGTTACAGTGGCAACTGACGAATGGTATACAGTAGAACCTGACGTATCTGGTTTTGTAAGATATGATACAAACTTGTGGCACTGCCTGACAGTAATTTCAGAATGCCCCAACTATTAATAAAGCAACTATAAAATGGTATAATGACTCTGTGTGACATACAATATTTTACATATCCGATGGAACCCTAGAACAAATTAAATCGTATGACACAAACTACTGTAGTTTCTGACTTCAGAAGATTCTTGGTTTTCTGTACAATTTAAGGTGAAATTTATTTATTGCCAGTACAAGTAATTTAAGAAATGATTGCCTCAATTGATTCTACCTTGCAGAGTCAGAGAGCCATGTGTGTTATGCAAAGAATTTTTAACTTCCATTTTCAAAGGATTGTCCTGTTTCTTATCCAAAATGTACAGTTGTTTCAGCTTCTAGAAACTCCAAGTCCTTTCTCTCTAAGTGTATTTGAAGATGTGATTTACTGGTCTGATACCAAAATGAGAACAATTCAAAAAGCCAACAAAGACACTGGCAAGAATCGGACTGTCCTTATTAAACGACTTGGTCAACCCTTTGGACTGAAGGTAAGTGCCCCCTGGTGTCAGTGTGCCTAGTCTTGCACAGTCACTTAATCATTCTTCTCTTATAATAAATTCTATTGGTTTTGGGGTGTTCCTGTTAGATTTATTTGAAGTTCAAATGTATGTCTTGTGTATATTGGACACCAGCTGGAAGAGGAAGGCTTGTCCTGGGAGGGATGATTACCTCCTTAGGGATGTGATGGATGGACTGTTACAACTGGTGAAGCAGAGGTGGGCTGTGACTGACAAACTGCACCTGCTTCAGTCTTGCTTGTCAGTGGGTAGCAACCCTGGTAGGCAAGGAAGTAAAACAAAACTGCACTTTTAATAGAAATATCAACCCAATGTGATACAAAGATTGTGGAAGTGGCCAGTATGTAAATCTAGAAAGCTGCTTGTCCAATACTGATAAAACCAGGGCATTATTTAACCCACGATATGTGGAGGTGCCTGTATAATGCACATGCGTCAAATGTACGTACTCTACATATAGGTCATGGTTAACTACTGTGTCCTGACCATCTACTTTATTTGATTAGGTTATACATGAGACACTTCAGCCAATAGCTTTTAACCCCTGCCAAAATCTGGGCTGTTCCCATCTATGCTTGTTGGGGCCAAAACAGAGTGGAATGTGCAGATGTCCCATTGGATTCCTGCTGGCTAATGATGGCACAACCTGTGTATTGCCAGCAGACACAGCATTTCTGTTCCTTGTTTCACCTTCTGTCATCACTCAGGTAACCAGCTCTCTTTGGCCTTTCAGATCTTTGTCAATCCAGGACCATGTTTGTCAATACCATGTAATAATTGTGTGGGTGTCATCTTAGGGTTAAGGACTGATACTGGTCAATACTGACGCACATTCAATATCCAAGCAAGTATCACTGGCGGCTCAGTTTTAGGGAGTTTTTTGGTCTAGAATAAAATATGGAAGTTTAGTTAAATTTCTCATTCATTAACATCAAATTAAAGAAAAGAAAATGAAGGTAGGGGAAGTATTAATTACCACCCCGGTCTTCACTATCACAGCATACAGAAGAAATCGCAACACAAAACTGAGAAACACCATGCCATTACAATATAAAGGGGTTTGTTCATATGTAAATATGTAGAAAATGTTTGTCAAAGGGGTCCCTGGCAGAAAAATGTTAAGCAGATGTTGCAAGTCGGTTTCAGTCACAACAGGCAAGACAGCTGATCTGACCTTCCTATAGGAGCTACAATATCCAAGACTGTAAACGTTTGATTCATGAGGAGTAGTTGCAATTCATGACTAAATACGCTATTCTGGAGAATAGAATAAGACTCATTTTCATCTCCCAACTTTCAAACAAATTGGCAGTGGGTGAATTCTTGTCCTACCACTAATCTATAACATGAGCTGCAATTTAGAAAAATTTACTGTACATTATCTAATGTACCAGCATTTCGTATTAAATGTTTTGTGCTTTTCAGGTTTACCTCAAGAACATCCAGTCCACTATTGGCCTGAAGACGTTGCCTGAACACAAAGCTCTCTCTGTCCCCATCGTCAACCAGATAACTGCTATGGATTATGTGCTCCAGGACCAGTCTGTGTATGCTGCTGACTCTGAGGGAGGCTTTATCGCACTGTTCAAGCTGAAGGAGCAGGAGCTGGTTTTTCGTGGGAAGGTGCTCCAGCTGGAGGGCGACGTGGTGACGTCCCTGGCTGTGGACTGGATAACCCACAACATCTACTGGAGCAGCAGGCAGCAACTCATTCACGTGACCTTAGCCAGCAAGGCCTACACCACCATCCTCTTCGACAGAGACCTCAGCCAGCCAAATTCCATCGCCGTACACCCACCCTCTGGAGTCATGTGCTTTTCACACATGCAGGAAGAGGGTAGGAGTGGGGCACCCCAGATAGAATGCGCCTACATGAACGGAATGAATCGGAAGCTGCTGTGGAAGAAAGCAACGATGCCCACTAGCCTGGTGTTTACAGACTCTGGCACTATGCTTTACTGGGCTGATGTTGGTATAGCAACTTTTCTTTTCATGTTGTCTACAGATAGGACTAAAGTAACTATACAACACTTGGTAACTAATTTAAGTAGTTTGTGTCTTATGAGTCATAACTGTATATGGGCAGTCCCAAAAGGTTTGTGGACTGCTTGCTGTTTTTTTCTTAATCATCATTACTGAGCTTAATTGGCAATGTTTACCTTTTATTTTTCTTCCTTGATAGCATACCTTCTAGCTGTGTCAATAGTGTAGTTTTAAAGCCTCTAAACATTAGCTTAAGTTTTTTTTAGATTTTTTCCTAAATGCTTAATTTAATTTCATATTCAATTTATTTGTTTATTTCCCAATTTTACACATTGCAGAATTTGTAAAATATGAAAAAAAAATCCAATGAACTTTAACCTTTTAAAGTTTTTTTTTATTCAATACAGAAACACTTCCTGCTTTGTTGACAGGTGCTGGAGTCATTGGTTCCATTTTACTTAATGGTTTAAATTACAAAGAGTACAAAACTGGACCGGAGCGTCTTGCTGCTTTTACACACATTGAAAAGATGCTCTTCTGGACAACAGTCAATGGTGAGGCATTGTTGGAAAAGTGAATATACATTATTTACCTCTCCCCTCATGGAAACTGCAGAGTCCAGTGTAGTGAATGGTGGAAGAGGTGCTACAGCAGAGGTGGTTCCAAAACTGTGGACCCTATTGGATATATGTTGGCTTAATATATCGGCTAAATGAAACTACTGATGAAGTTCTGTGCTTTAAAAGTGAAACTAGAATGCATTTGTCAAAAATGGGCTTTATAATTTTGAATACCCTCAGGTTATTTATTTTTACATGGAGTGTTATTCTGGACTGTAGTGCCAAAATGAGATGAAAGGTTGGGCCCCAGGTTTGGGAACCCTTAGCCTTCACATGTGCAGTATACATCTAAATGTTTCTAGGTCAGATGCTAGCACTGGCATAGGACATTAAAGTTACTAATGGAGTCTAAAATATAAAATGTTCAAAATTACCAGTACTGCAAATGGAGTAATAGGTAATGCACCCAAAGTGGATGGTAACATCTTTCTCTCCCACCCCCCGTCCCCACCAGATACAACTAAGGTGTGGTACAGCGATGGTCTACAAACGAAACATCTGTGGTTTGAAGTGAAGAAGGATGTTGTAGATTTGAAAGTGTACAGCAAGTTTAGTCAACAAGGTACATTTTATTTAATGAGTCTTGCATATTCTGGTAACCCCAATTTGGATATGCCAGATTCTATTCCTTCAGTCTTTTAATTTTGTAGACATTCACTGAGTTTGTCTCCACAGACATAGTGATTCATTCATTCTCTGGGGCTATCAATCTCTTTCTAGCTTTTAGATAACTTTACCACCAAAGTATTGAACTTATGTCTTTGACTGAGACTTAGAATCAGGATAGTATCTACCATTGTGGTCTCAGAATTCTACTTGTGGTGTAAATTTTGCAGATTTAAAACCAAATTAAATCCTGATCTGTTTAATTACCACGAAGGGGAAGTTACTGACCTTGATATCTCCCTTGCTTTCTTTGACCACCCGTATCTGTACATATTCTGTCCTATTGTCATAGTTTTTGTTTCCTAGGGACAAACCACTGTGTGGAAAAGAATGGCGGGTGCAGCCACATCTGTCTACCTTACCCAGGAGGGAGGACCTGCAAGTGTCATATAGGCTACAACTCAACTAATGCAACAGCCTGTGGGAAGGATGTGAGGTGCCCAGAGATGACCAGGCCTTGCAAAGATGGACGGAAGTGTCTGCTGAGAGAGAGGTTCTGCGATGGGCAGGCTGACTGCCTGGATGAATCTGATGAGGAGAATTGTAAGTAAAGTGTGCTGACATGTAAAACAACCTGTGTATTTAAATGTAACTTTGCATGTTATAGTATCACTCAGTGAGGCAGTCTGTTGACTTGTGGTGAGTAGAATTTGTTTGTAAAGGGAAACTAACCAATGAAAAGTAGACATGGTTGTCGTTTAGTTTAAAGACCCTGGCTGTCAAATGTATATACAGCCTGAGATCACAGTAATGTTACGTAGAAATGGTGGTGCATCAATATATTTTCACAAGTGAAAAGCCGGCTCACAATGTAAATCTGTATGGCTTCGCTTGCGCAAACAGCAGTAGACTAAGTAAGTAATTTTGCTTGGGGAAAGGTGGGGCAAAGGTAAATTTGCCACCATACCTGATGTCAATTAATGATGGCTTTGTTGTAGAAGCATCTGAAGTTCCTGATTTTTAATAGTGTAGTACTGAAAGTCTAAATATGCATCAACACATTGTAACTCCATTGTGTTTCAATGTAAATGAAAAGTTTCTAAATTAAATACATGGTGTGATATTAAGCAGAGGGAAAATAAACATAACTGCATCCAACGTGTCATCTTTGAGGAAGTGGTAGTTGATGAGACAACGAAAGCAACAGTCATGAACACTGTCAAGCAAGTTCCCCTGTCGGATACGACTGCATTGGATAATGAAGTGCTCCATTTATTGAACGGTCCGAGAGGTACTGAGTTTGTGTCACTGGCTGTTGACTCAAAGGACGAGGACATAATGAAGTTGCGTTTTGTATGCGAGATACTTTGATGGCCAAATCTTTCAAGAGGATCTATTGGGTTTGATCTCTCTAGAAACGTACGCCAGTGGAGACATTTGTGCAAATTTGTGCAGTTGAGGAACACGGACTCTTGCTAAGCAAGATTTGCTTTCTGGTAACGGATGGGGCATCTTCAATGCTGGGCAAGCACAAAGGTCTTGCAGAACCACTGGAAGTAGTGCCAAAAATGAAGGCACTGCATCATACACAGTGTGCTGTGATAAAAAGCACGCTTCTGCGAGCTCAAGTCTCACATTGAGTTCCTTCAACATGGTGCCCACAAGAAGGCCGCTGAATATCTTTTCCTTCCATAAAATAAATTTTAATCTCAAAGTAGTGTTTTTGTGACATTTGGCCACCTGAATACATTAATGTGCAGCTGCAAGGCAGGGAGGACAATCTGCGACCTTGTCGAAGCTGAAAGCTTTTCAGAAGAAGACAGATAGATTTCTTGGATTTGAGCTTTGTGAAGCGCTTGCATTTCTCTTAACTCCACAGCTACCGATCAGCACTCGAGTCTGATCATGTAATCAGTCCCATCATGAGAAGCTTCCTTCAACAGGTAAGGAACAACTTCAGTGCCTGAGTTGAGATTATATCATTCCGAAGGATGTAATTGCATTTGTTTGTAAACCTTTCTCCATACTATCTGAGGGCGACTTTGCATTTCATGTCTGCGAGGTCCTCCCCATATTAAACAAGGGTGCACTGCAGCTGGAACTAGTCCATCTGCAAATTTCTGACGCACAGAATATTCTGGACACCAGAAGTATCCAAACCTGGTCTCCTTGTGCTCAACGTTTGGATCAACGTACATGTGTAAATCCAGCTTTTCAGTCATGAATGTCATCAAATGATGCCCGAAACAAGCTTACAAATGAATCTCTGGCCAGATTAACAAGGTAGTACAGAATTAAGTGCCACTTTTCTCACTAGTAACAGATGACCAAAATTAGCAAAGTAAGTCCTAAATAAAGTATTGTGTAAATATCATCTTTTACTGTGCTTTTTAATTTTTTCTATCATTTGCTCATGCTGTTTGTTCTTTTGTCTGTCACGCAGTCTGGGGCTATTGACACTGAATCGCTCTCACAGATGTGCATGTTTTTAAAATAAAAAGCACAATCTTGGTTCTTCAGGTAACAAAACCAACAGTTCAGCCCAGAAAGTCAATGGAGGCAGGGACCTTAAAGATACTTGCAGGAGAGGAATAATTTGGAGAAGATAAATAAACTGTAAAATATTCACTGTTAGGTTAAACTGATGTTTATTGATTTGAGGGTAGCTTACATAGTGATTTGTAAACAGAGTGGTTATTACCAGTAAAGTGTAGTGATCATTTATTCCTGTATTATGGCGTGCTGCCAATAAATACTGCTAATTGAACTGTCATTTTATAAACTCTTCCCAGCTTTAACAATCCGATAAATTAAATGTATTGCATAGCATTGACCTAAATAGCCCAATTCAGATGGATGTTTGAGGAGCACAGCAGATATGATTCTCTTCTGATTGTGAAAATAAAATTCAGCTTATTGCAACTTTTTTTTTTTTAATTCTTCATTCCTGGCATAATTTCAAGTTTCAAAAAGGCGTGTCCAGTTTTAGTCATTTTGTTGAAGTAAATGAAAGGAGGAGCTGTAGTTCTCACGAGAATCTGATTACTGGTTGGACTGTCACAGGACTGCCAATCCAGGGAGTCGAGCCTTGTGTATCTGTCAGTCTGCAGTAAGTAAACTATTTATACAATTTAATACATGTGCAATAATTATAAATGTGATAACTTGCATACTGTAGATGCAAATGTAAACCTTGAAGCCTAGAATTGTTGGAAGGACTTTTTGATAATCGACACGAAGCAGATTTTCCTACAGAAACTGGCTTTACTAGATTTGACGTCTTCCACACCTTGTTCAACTATTCATCCTGACCGTTTTGAAGTTGTATTCATTTTAAAATATAGGTACATTGATACACTTTTTTATTGTAGTGATGGGGGGGGGGGGCATGTTGTAGACATGAAGGGTCTCTTTAAACTAACATCTGAGGGGAATACAATGCTCAGTGAGTGTCTGTAGTTTTGCCATTTGCACAAGTCTTTTATTTTGGTGGTAGTTAGGATTTTATTACCCTCTGCTAACTCCATTCCCTTTTGAAGTGTCCTGGTGAAATGGTAGTGTGATGTATAAATGTCTGATCTTCTGAATGTGTCCTTGGAAGCTACGGATATCAATAGGAGATCCCTTCAGCTTATTTTCATAAGTATAGGAGTTTTATTGAGGCTTTAGCCATTTTGATATATAGGTCAATGCAGCTTGCAAAATGCTTTGTCTACTGTACAGTGAAAAATCAAGAACTGCACATTCACAAGGCTACAGCATCGCACATCGAAGATCATACAGGAACTTAAACAGCTACTGTTTTTATAAGCACTTTAATTTTCCTTAAGGGTTTAAAAAGTAAACAATATCCTGTACCTATGGCAGATTTATATTCCTTTATTTATTTTAAAGTTGAAATCTTTCTGAAGAGGAAAAGCCTGATCCTATAAGTACACATACTGTTCTACTTTAAAAAAAGACCATGTCAATTGATATTAACAGCTCATCTACAACAGCAGTATGGTACACTGCATTTACCACCTGCTTCTCTGTGCACAGTTTACATTTACAGTGCAAGACTACGTGCTTTTGTTTTTTTAAGAATTTTTACTTTATTCTCCCATGTATACTATTTTTATATATGTCATTTTTGTAATGGTTTGGATGATAAGAATTACTAGTTTCACCATAAGGACTGCCAATCTTGTTAAATTGGTGGCAGAATAACATTCATGTCTCAATTGGGTGTGGTGCAGCCTGTTACTTTTAATTTTCCATATCCATAGTGCTTATTGTATAACCAAGAACAGAACTAATTTTTAAAATAAAATAGTCTATAGCTATGGGTAATGTTTTGAATATTTTTCTGGTGCAACTGTACGTATTTCTTTCAGCACACACTTAATGGCAGTCTGTTGCAAGGGTATAACTTTTTTTAAAATGTAACTTCTGCTCACATAGGTCATTTAACTGAAGGAACGGTGAAATCTGGACTCGGGCCTGCAGCTGTTCCACGGAGCCCTCCATCTCCACATGCTGACATTGCTGAAATCATTCCTACCACCTTTGCCTCATACCAGAGCATAATGACTACGGAAGAGGAGGTTTTGGTTCGAAATCTGGGATCCCAGCCTTGTGACAAAGAAATATGTCACCTGAATGGTGACTGTGTGGTGGTTGACAACAAAGTGTCATGTGACTGCAAGTTGGGTTACACAGGAGAGTTCTGTGATGGCAAAGTGTTCGAGTCAATTGCCGTTCCCTTGACGCTGAGTGTTGTTCTTGTCTTGGTAACACTTTTTGTAGCAGGCGTGATATATGCTGTTCTGAAGAGGAAAGCCAGGTTGGCACAAAGGTATACAATAAACCCCTTTACTGATGTTTTAGTAGGTTTGTGAGGAGCTGGCTGATTTCAAAACTCCCTTGACCTTTTCAGTCCCACAGTGCAAAATAATACCTTACTTTTATTGGATCTGTCAATGTTCCTTTCTTCACTCAGACTTGACACTTCCCTGCTTCTCAGTAGATCAGCTAAATGCTAGGCTTTTGGGCTAAATCTAGTATTTTTCAAAGATCCCAAGGTCTTTACATTTTTTGGTTTCTAAAACAAGATTGTTCGGTCTATTAAATCCACTATACCCATGACTTAATTTGAACTGGCTGAACTTCAGTACCACTGTGTCAATCTGTAGAAGCAAGATTCCATTTGTAGTTGGGTAACTGTACATGTTCACGAGAGGCATCAGTTGTTATAAACGTTAATTATAATTGAGCGACCTGTAACTGATAGTGTTCTATTTATCAGGAATGCACAAGCAGTTGCAACGGAGAGAGACATGAAGACAATGGACTCTTCACCAGACCAGGCTTCCAGTCAGACGTTTGCCAATGAAACCTATGATGCTGAGGCGGTAATTTGTCATATTGGTGTTTAATGGGGGGCACGTAAGGGTTTAAAACCACTCCATTTTGAATGAATGTCATGGTTTGTCTTTTAAATCAGTAGTTTAACAGGGTTTTTTTTTTATTTTTTTTTTAAATAAACATTTGTTCTGCCATTTCAATAGAATTATTTCTTGAAATTTATGTATAGTTCATTAATATTGGGGCTTCCAATGCATTTCTATTGGTGTTTTGTAATATTCCAAGTTACAAAGGAATACATCATTATTGACTTTCTTTTTATTTTTATTACCAGGAACTGATGAGCCCGTTGGAAACGTAGAAGCCTTTAGATGTTGCCAGAATAAAAATATATATTGTATTTTGTGTTAACTAATAAAGTTTGAAGTCTAAGATATGCACTTTTGTTTTTTTTTTTCATTTTGAAAAATAATTGTCCCCAGAATGACAATAAAATAGGCCTCTGTACTTGGAAAGAAATTACTTTTGTTATAAATATTGAGGCTGACATAATTTGTGGTTCTTGTACCAGACCTAAGAACATTAATAAATACTTGGTGTAGAATCTTGCCTTTTTAAATGTTGTCATCTCGGACAATCGGCGCACTTTATTTTTATCAAGAGGACCTTAAGTCTGGTTTTTTACACCCCTGTTTTATAGCTGACAATGATTTAAGTTTATTTCGCAGACGTCTTTTATTCAAAGCAACAGACTAGGGTGTGTGAACAACGCATCAGCTGCAGAATCACAATATCTCATTCGAAAGATGGCGCCCAAGGAGGTTAAGTGACTTGCTCAGGGTCACACAGTGATCTGGGACTTGAACCGGGGACCTCCTGGTTACAAGCCCTTTTCTTTAACTGCTGGACCACCTACAATGATGCTGTACAACCTGGCAGAACTACAGAAGCGGAAATGTTTAAAGGGTTTACTTGATAGTTAAACATTTACATATTCTATAATCGTTTACAGAAACATTTGGTAAACTACTATAGTAAATAAATATGGTTCACCATACCCTTCCAAACATTCTGTAAACCTACACATTAACTGTAAACCATGTAAAAATAAGTATACTCCATACAACTGTAGTATGCTTCAGCAATGGTTTACAATAATACCCTTGCCACATTTATGGATGTAGTCCTATATAGACATATTCGTACTGTTCTAAACATAAAGTAGTCTCCAACATGTGTTCATAGAAAATAAATTAGTAAGTAGTTTAATATTTAAAAGATGTACTAAACATTTAATATCCAGTCGCTGTGTGACCTTCTACAACACATGAAGACGGTATCCACCCAACTCTGGGGGGGGGGGGGGTCAAAGCAAAATTGCATATTATAAAATGGGGCATTACTGAAGTACAATATTGATCTGTAAAATGACTGATTGGCTTACACAATCCTATTTTTTCTTTGATCATATAAAATACACATCACCATTTATCCAAAGTGGTTGTGGAATTGTACTTGATTGGGTGGTAGAAATATTTGTGACCTTTGTGTCAATGTATTTCACATTTGCAGTTTAAAAGGCTGGTCACATTCCAAAATCAAATGTCATTCCATTCACCGTGCAAACAATCTAAACAATTGAAACTGGTTTTACAGCTGCCAAACGAGCCAGTTTCTGTTGAAAAACAACTCTGCCAAAACACGTGTATGAACCTTTTTTTTTTTTTAAAGCTGCAATGTCCCACAATCCTGTTCAATTGTACACTAAATAGGATTCCTGGGTGACTGTATACATTATTTCATAGTTTAACCACCTGTGTACCCTGCTTAATTGGAACCAGTTGGTTTTCATTACATTACCTATGGTAGTTTAACCTGCAGGTGGGCATACAAGCTTCCTCTTTCCTTAACACTTTTTTGTCACTAGGCATCCTGTTGCAACTCCATGCAGCAGCAAGAGGCATAGCTGTCATATCTGAGCTCCATTTTTCCCTTTGTTCACATAGCTGGTTATTTGTCTATACTCAACATTTTACAAGCCCCACCCGGACAGCCTAGTATTTGCTAACATGGGGGGGGGGGGGGAGTCTTGCTTTTTATGTGCTGTAATAAATTATAGTTTTTGGTAACTTAGGTCCAGTGGTTAAAGAAAAGAACTTGTAACCAGGAGGTCCCTGGTTCAAACCCCACCTCAGCCACTGACTCATTGTGTGACCCTGAGCAAGTCACTTAACCTCCTTGTGCTCCGTCTTTCGGGTGAGACGTAATTGTAAGTGACTCTGCAGCTGACGCATAGTTCACACACCCTAGTCTCTGTAAGTCGCCTTGGATAAAGGCGTCTGCTAAATAAACAAATAATAATAATAACTTAATTGTTTTTCTGTCACCAATATGTATAGTAACTTGGCAGTACTTATTTGTTATTATTTGTTTATTTAGCAGACGCCTTTATCCAAGTCGACAGAGACTAGGGTGTGTGAACTATGCATCAGC
Organism: Acipenser ruthenus; assembly: GCF_902713425.1. Classification (NCBI taxonomy): domain Eukaryota; kingdom Metazoa; phylum Chordata; class Actinopteri; order Acipenseriformes; family Acipenseridae; genus Acipenser; species Acipenser ruthenus. The sequence goes on along the minus strand of NC_081190.1, from coordinate 29,358,728 downwards.
TACAGAGTCACTTGCAACTACATCTCGCCCAAAAGACGGAGCACAAGGAGGTTAAGTGACTTGCTCAGGGTCACACAGTGAGTCAGTGACTGAGGGGGGATTTGAACCAGGGATCTCCTGGTTACAAGCCCTTTTCTTTAACCACTGGACCACACAGCCTCCAACTTGTGCCACCTTTCCTTTACTGTCCTCCACAACAAAATCCTTATGGTCACGGGCATATTCTGGTGGTTCTGTGTAGGCTTTTTTTCATTTTGCAATTAAACTCCCAACTGCATAAATACTTCCTGTCAAACTAATATATCTTTAAATCTCGGGAACAAGAACAAGGCTTCGTATTAAATTATTATTTATTTATTTATTTTTAAACCGTGCAAGCATGTACAATCCTCCAATACAAATGTAGGAATTTGTCGCCACTAATTAGTTGGGGTGGATTTAGAGTATTCAGAACGAATCAATGCGCGAAGTCAGGAAGGGGGGACATTACCCAGTTGCTCTAGGAAAGTATATATTGTGACTATCGGTTCCCGCAGGCAGGGGTTTCTTACAGGTGGAGGTGTGACGTGTACGCGGGTCCTCCTGTGCTGAAGCATAGCACCGATACCGCGGTACAATTAAGAGCCGTCTCCCTTGCGGGAGCTGGTATCGGGCTTATGTCTTAATTTTGATTGCGTCGCCTATCAACCTTGAATCCTACCCCCGTAACATGCTATACTCTCCCCTGTCAGCCTTTAGTCCGCCCTCTGACTTTCTGACCAGCCTACAGGCTTCCAATAGCATGCCGGAGTAACTGAAACCCACTCTGACGCCACTGTAGCGCCGTCCCTTTTCTTTGCAGCGCCAGCAATAAAGCTGAAAAGGTGAGTGTCGTTTAGTCTTTTGTTTATTAACAGAACTGTAACACAACTATAGTTGGCTTCCCCTCTTACACCGTAGGCAGCTACTGTCTCTCATTCAAGGCTGTTGCACACACTTTTTTAATGGCTCACCGCCACCACTCACACACGTGCACACCCGCAGTCCTCTGCGGCTGCGCAGACACACTCGCCTGCATACCAGTACACACAACGCATATAACACATAACACCCACAGCAGCGGGTCTTTTGAGGCCCCAGTTGTCCGGGTCGCTATGATATATATAATTTAAAGTCAGCGTGAACTCAGTGTTTTTATGGTGTTTTAGTGGTTAAACACCAGTCATTTTTTTATTTTTGTATTGTGGGGTTTTTATCTGTTAAAACCGAAAATCAGAAGTCCTAGAACTATCTTAGGGGACTTTTTATACACCACATATTCTGTAAATATTTACATTTGTCCATGTTTTAGGGGAAGTCAGGTGATCAAAGAAAGGATAAGAACTACTTAAACTATCCATTTTTGCTTCCCTGATGAATCCTCTCCTTATGGAGAAAATGTACTGCTCATCTACTGTATGTCTCAATCACTTCTCAGAGTTCATATTTCAGCACATAGAAATAAGAGCAAACATTTAAAGAACATTTATTTTTTACATATTCACTGTAGGCAAAATGTATTTTACAGCCAGTTCATGTTTTGCAGTAACCTTTACATCATTAAGTAGGGAAGCATTTTCATATTTCAGCAGCATGGGTACTTGAGCAGTCAGCAAGTGATTCTGTGTTATATTGCTCTGTTCCCCAATCATTGTTTCTAATACTGGTGCTGTTGACTAATCAATGACTTCCTTATCCCAGGAATCTATGTGTCTCTGTGACATCCGGCCCTATAGTCAAAGAACCCAGCTTTAAAATGATACTGACACATTTACTTACAGGAATAAGAAAAACAATGATGATGATGATGATGATGAACATTCCTTCACAATAAATGCCTCTTACTCCACAACAGACAAATCTTCCATCTAACGCCTTTATTAAGATAATGGCATTAAAATTAGTTTTACTTCAATGTATGATATATTGTAATTAGGAATAATGCAAGTAAGTAACTTATCTAAGATGTACGAGATAACAACAAAATGCTAATTTCCTCTAAAAAAGTGTTCAAAATATAAAAGCGTAAGTCCTGATATGAAAAACCATAGCTAAAGCATGAAACGAAGACAAGTCAGGTTGCTGTAAAACAGAACTTTCACCTGTGTATGCCCACATTCCTGATTCTCTTTTGGATTTTTTGGGTTAAATAATTATATTATGTGTTAATCCCACCACACATTGTTCTGTAAACTACATGCAAGTTGAAAATGTATCATTTATTTTAGTTTGTGCATGTTCTAGCTCTTTGAAAATCAAATAGTTCTGAAACAAGATATGTTTTATAATTTCTATTGCAAATGTATTGATCTTTTAAAGATTACAAACCAAATGTAAGTAAAATAATGAGTTCAAAACATGAAAGCGGGAGTAGTGCTGGGTTATGAGAATCCTCTGTGTAAGTGTGCACTGTGCTTCTATCAATAGACACCTTTTTCAGTGCAGGCAGTACTAAAATGCTCAGTTTGAATGTCATATTACACACAAAATACAATTAAATTATCTCCTTATCAGATTATACCTGCCTGTATTGTATAGTAGACGCTCTTCAAAAGTCAAATAAGCCTTTGTTTATAAAAAAAAATGACAATGGAATCATAAACTAACAGTGAACTAATTACAATTGTTTTTTTTTCATCTATCCTTCTCAGAGTGATCATCGTCCAAGAACCATAGTGTCTTTACAAATGGTTACAAATTTGCAATATGGATCCACTGTTTCAGAGGGCTCGTTCGCTTGTGTTAGAAAAGAAAGTGCAGTTAAAAGAAAGTCCTGTTGTACAAATTCTACGAAAAACAAACGCAGTATATTCACCTCCACTGTGTGCCTTTCCATTAGTTGGTTGACCCGAAGGCCTTTGTCAGTTAAGTGTTACATCCAATCATTTCTCCGAACACATATTCCACATGAAAATGAGTTAGGTTAAAAATCTGCATCACACGGTTCGTTTGTGCTGAAGTCGGTGATGTTAACTGTTTTTTTTGGTGCAGGCTTTACCGGTGGAACAGTAAAATCGCCGACCTCAATCGGTCTTCTCAAGGATGTAGGCTGCTGGGGCCTGGTAAAATCACGCGCATCAACTGTCTTGATAACGGATTTGGATGAACTTGGGTTATTGTGGTAATATTTGTTGGAGTGGCTGTTGGTCAGTTGCTCCTTTTTTTTAAAGCACAACTGGAACAAACAAATAATCAAGGCCCCACCACCGACGAACATGAAACAGCTACCGATATATCCCAGGACGATGCAGTACCCCACACGAATATCCGAGCCCGACGCGTTGATCGTGTTCAGGAGGCTGGTGTACCAAGCGATTGGAATAATACACAAGATACCTGAAATGAAGATCAAGATACCTCCCAATCCAGCCACCAACAGGTTCGGCGTTTCTTCCCAGCACCTGATCCCTAGGGACGCTACCACAATCCCCGCCATGGTTACGATTAACGAGGCAATCATCAGACCCTTGGCTGAGGTAATGACTTGTTGTTTAAAGTAGTCTTCATCTGTTTGGCCACATTTGAGAGTACGGGAAGTATCAAATGCTTGACAGATATCCCAGATTCCCTGTTGGAGCACCTCATCTTGTGCCCCGCCCTTAATGTTCCTCACCTCCCTCCAGTTCGGGGCCACAGTAGAGACGAGATCCAAAACCAACCCGCAAGGGGCCAGAACGATCCCGATAATCATGACCGCTGGGGTACGCATGGTGGTGTGTGCTCTTCCAGTCGACTTGGCATAAGTCTGATTTAGTTTGTAAGTTTGACTGCGCTCTCTGTACTGCTGTGTTGTGGTGAAACTGGCAGTGGGTGGGACCTAGGCTGCACTAGTTTTGTGAGATATTTATCTGTGGGTTGGTATTCTGGAGCTGCAGGAACAACAGGTGTCACATTACACTGCCAGCAACAATGGCCCTGCCTTTTATTATGAGATGTGGGAGAATAAAAAGAAATAGGATATGGAAAGCGCCAGTGGAAAACCTTTATGCTTGTTTGTTTTGTATGTTTCCTCAACATGAATTTCCATAAAATGTTACTCTTACCTGATACTTATATACCAGAATACCAGACTAACTGGAATCTGGGCAGGGATTGCCATGTGTAGCCTTTACTATAAACCTGTGTGTTGTTTTCTTTACTTTTTTCTTTTTTCTTTTCCTATTAGGAAGCTTAATATACAACTATGTATTGGGAAAATAACTATAGTTATTTTAGTTAGCCCCTAACTCCAGTTTAGCAGAACTAAAAAGTAACTACAGTCCCTTACTTTACAGTATTGGAAGCACTTTTTGGGGGAGTTTGAGAGTAGTTGTTTTACAGGTAACAAGTGCAGGGACAGTTCTATGTATGATAATCACCAATGAGTACCACTCTGTCAAATCATAAACAACAGAAACCAATTCAAACCAGAGGGTCACCAGAACTTTAAAAACACCCCAACAAAATGAATGATTGCACAGGAGAACATGTTTGTATTCATGAACATACAAAACAACAATGTAAAAACCATTCCCTCGAGCGGAAATGCTAGTTGGTAAAAATGATACTGGTAATTCGACAAAAAGGACAGATGTTTACTGAACCTCCAAACTATTAGAAACCAGTTTAAAGTTTTTTTAAAAAAATAATTCTCTCATGCAGCAGAACATGCTTTTACATATCACTTCTATCAAGAGGAAAAAATGTAAGCAGGTTGAGACCCAGCAGTTCGGGGGTTTTCCAGTTTAAACTGGGTATCAGAAATCTCTTGGATTGATCTACGGCTATTGACCTTTATTTAAAAAAGAAAGGAAACACACAGGATTACTACTAGTTGGACTCGTAGCAGGCCTACTAGATTAACCGTACCACACTTTTCTGAAATTAACACATATTGTGAATAATAATCAATCGTGTATCTTGTTTTGTTTTTTTTGCTTGTTTTTTATTACTTTTGTTTGGGATAGGCAGATGTTTCAATAGCATTGCACATAAAAACTAAGTCTTCTGTTGCTTGTTGGTACCTGTTCACTCCCTGTGCTGTGCCACGTGTTCTATCTGGTGTGAGAGCATTGAACAGAAATAGACAAACCGTGGTTAGGTGAGGCAGCAACAGCAACTTTGTCAGCTGTGTTTGAAATAAGTGCAAATGCTAAATTCAGGTATAAAAACAAACATGACCCAAATATAAAGAAAAATGAGACCATATGCGATAATGTTACAAGTGCTAACACTAAATAGGAAAACACAACTGAAAATACTTCATTGTTCTTTTTAACCCAATTTGGAAAACAGCCCTTTTCAGTTTTTATACAGCATAGTTTCCTGCTGCTGCAGCTTGTAGCTGGACTTTGAGTCTGTATGTGAAACTACCCTGGAAACTAGAAAATTAGTGGTCATAGTGCCAAAGAATCATAGCTTTAACATGATTGTGGGACACCACAGTTTAAAATTATTTTTTAAATCTGTCTCTATTATTCCCAATAATAGATGTGTTGTACATTTCAGAAAACAATGCTGAAATTAGTAAGTTCTAATACCACAGTTCCAAATAGGGTGAAGCATCGTTGTAAAACTTGTAAAACTGGTCCAATAGGTTAAGACTGCCTTTTCTCTTATGCCATCACCACCTGTTGCTTCACATGGACAACAGATGAGCTACCACTTCTTACCTAGAAATAAATGCTACGAAATAAAAAATAAAGCTTACACGTGTTTATTACATATTGCACATATTCACTGACATATAATCATAATAGCACCCTCCAAACCAGCCAGTCGCTCTCTCATTATTTGACTCATAATTAGATGCCTCCCACTGCCACGTTTGTTTAAGCAGTGTATCGTTTTTGTTCACAGCACCATGACAGTGTCCACCTAATTTTATAAACCCCCAATATAACCCTTTATTAATTACTGTTTGCTGATAGGTATTTGTTGACTTTTCCAAAGACTTTGACATGAGTAGCGTTTTTTTTTTTTTTTTTTTTAGTTTTTTTTAATTAGAATTAGTTGCTGAAATCGTGTTATCCATTTCTATATATTTTTAACTTCATAAAGAAATATTAATCATTTTCAAAAACAGAAAAAAAATCCCTTTTCAATCGCACAGTGAGTTTTTTGTAGTTTAGAAATCTGCATAAAATGGTCGATTTGTGCAGAAGTCGGCTATTGTTTGATGGGGTGCAACCTGTGTGGGTCGCCCAGTAAAATCGCAAACTTCGGTCGATCTTCCGGGCACTCTTGATGTGAAATGGGCAGGCTGCTGGTGCCTGATAAAATCAGGCACATCAACGCTATTTATGGAGGACCTGGGTGAAGTTGCGTTATTGTAGTATTTGTTTAAGTAGCTGTTGGGCGGCTTTTCTTTTTTACGGAGCCACAACTGGAACAAACAGACAGTCAAGGCTCCGCCACCGACGAACATGAAACAGCTACCGATATATCCCAGGACGATGCTGTACCCCACACGAATATCCGAGCCCGACGCATTGATCGTGTTCAGGAGGCTGGTGTACCAAGCGATTGGAATGATACACAAGATACCTGAAATGAAGATCAAGATACCTCCCAATCCAGCCACCAACAGGTTCGGCGTTTCTTCCCAGCACCTGATCCCTAGGGACGCTACCACAATCCCCGCCATGGTTACGATTAACGAGGCAATCATCAGGCCTTTGGCTGAGGTAATGACTTGTTGTTTAAAGTAGTCTTCATCTGTTTGGCCACATTTGAGAGTACGGGAAGCATCAAACGCTTGACAGATATCCCAGATTCCCTGTTGGAGCACCTCATCTTGTGCCCCGCCCTTAATGTTCCTCACCGATCCAGTTCGGGGCCACAGTAGAGACGAGATCCAAAACCAACCCGCAAGAGGCCAGAACGATCCCGATAATCATGACCACTGGGGTACGCATGGTGGTATGCAAGCGCGCTGTGCTTTTCAGATTTAAATGAATCTGCACAAGTTTGACGATTTTCTGATCTATGCATCTAGGTCTTCTGGTCAAACCGGAAAAATAGCCTGACAGAAACTTTAGGAGGTGGGGTCTGGCTCCACTAGATAAGGTACTGGTTATGTTGTGGTATTCTGGAGCAACCAGTTGTCACCTTACACTAGCCGGTCCCACAGTGTACTTGTGATATTTATATTACGTGGAGATGGTCTGAGATTAAAATCTTCAAAGTGTTTGCTTTATGTTGTTTTCTATGTTTCTATCCTTTTTTTATTTTCCTTGATTCCTGTACAAAACTAGAATTTAAGAAGAGAATGTCATGCAAGCAATGATATGTAGCTTAATTACACGTCTCCTTGGAATGAGACTGAGCCAGATACTGTCGCTTTGTAATGCTGGTGTTCTAGTTCATCGACCATACTTATGTAATGAATTGTCTTCTCAGTCCATTGAATTAAATGGATAGGCAAGGACTGGAACGCAAACAATGCGGTTCAAAGGCAGGTCTCACAATTCAACTGAAGAGCAAGTTGGTCGAGAGGTAAGGACGTATTATTATTAACTCGTCAGCCGCTAGGAGGAGATTCATTACACTTACTTTACAACACGTTTATTTCCAACATACCGAATTGAACTACATTGTAACTGCAACATTGGAAAACACTGCAACTTCATCGCGCTGTAGCATTTGCCCCTACCGATTATCGCTATCAATATTGCACTTCAAAGCTGACTGCACAGCACCTGGTTCATTCAGTTTAGTATCCATTATTAAGCTCCACGCAACTGCAGGTGGTTTGCAGTTTTTAAAATTATACGTAATAGACTATCATCTACTATTTCATAGTTTTAATTTGTTATGGAACATTATTCACCATTCATTACTGTTTCTGAACTCATGACTAAGATTTGAGGCCAGTATAAAAATGGCCACAGAGAGCTAATTTGGGTTTCTCTGAAATTAAAAACGACTCCATTAACCCGTTGAACTCGTTAAACTAGAGAAGGCACTTGCCAAAACATGTGTCAGCTAGACCTAAACTCAAATTACATTTATTATGGAGCCACTATCCTGATTGTGTGTGCAACTGTGTGCCATTATGTAATGATATGCAGCATGCAGTGCCAGGAACTGTACGTTTATCACAATGGTTTGATTGCTGTTTGTTTTATTATTGTGACTTAAAAAAACAGCTGTAGGGATAGCGGCAACATAATGAACACTTTCCTAGGATTGGTTTGGTATGCTGTAGTTTCACCTCCTTATATATGATGCATAACTGTCTAACTTCTAAAAGACAACCCTACTACAACGAATGACAAAGCATTCATTCAGATGATGATGTGTGCACCCCAAGCATTTATGAGATACTGATTCCATTTTGAATGCTTGAAACAATGTCCCAAGATCCATTGTATGAGTCACATTAAACCTTCTTGAGGTGTAGTATTGGCAGATCTCTAAAATTCTGAGAAGGCCAGTTTCTAGGTTTTACAGGAGCCAACATTAATATCCAGAAAGCTAGAATGTTTAAAATTCCATGAACTGTGTTTTTAAATGTAGCACATACCTGTTCAAGGAATTTCAATTGCACAGAACGCAGCGTGGCTGTATTGCCATCCACAGCTTGCTTACAGTTGTATTATTTTATTGAGCTACAGTGAAACTTGGACATGGCCTTCTTTAACCACTGCAGATTATTGCAGGACCATGAAACAATTTGGAAGTACAAACTGAAAAAGTCTGGATTCTGCCAACATAGAGGGTGCAGAACAGTAATCTATGGAAGAACAAGAATCATTCAGGAATCATCATTTAGCATCAAATTGTTTGGATGAATTCAAAAAAGGTTTAATCGACTCTTGTTTGTAAAGAGGTTTTAGAGTTCAAGGCATTTTTTCATCCCAAATTATCGAACACTCAACAGTGCTGAATTTTGAAATACTAAAAGAAACTCAAATGATTGTTATTCTTATTTATTTCTTAGCAGACACCCTTATCCAGGGCGACTTACAATTGTTACAAGATATCACATTATTTTTACAACAACAAATGTTTTGACTAGTTAGAATGCTTAGATATTTGTGAATGAGGTCCGTTGACAAGTGTTTCTCTTTCATTAATACATGTTGCAATTTAAACTTTGGAGCAAAACATTTTGAATGGTGCTCCATTTGTTTCTCTGGACACTTGTGTGATATTGAAGCCAGTATGTAAAACAAATGCTGATGGGGCTTAAATAGTTTCGTTTGTTTGTTTCATTTTAAAGTAGTGAAAACTTATCACTGTACAATAGCTTAGTAAATCTGTCCCACACACTTTTTAACATCTATTTAAAAATTGTTAATCAAACCTGCAAACTTACTAACATCGGGCTAAGATTATAAACAGTAAGATTCTAAATACATTCACCATGGTATATGACAGACTATGGCTGGGCGGTTTGACATTATCCGGAATTTATGAAATAATAAAAAAAAACACTATATTGAAATATGTACTGTATATACTGCAGCTAAATAGGAATAGTTAAATGGTGTCAACAAGCCATGTGATACAAACTATCACTTCAATATATGGGTGTACTATATATTATATTATGTTATCAATGCATAGTGGCCCCTTAGATAAAATAGATCATTAATGTATTTGGATTTTGCTTTACAAACTGAACAAGAAAGAGAGCGCCTGTATGGCTGTAGTTATGGGAGTTATGACTATTAAATTATATTTTAAGAAACGGAAATTCTCTTGAAAAATCAATAGTGCAGCAATTACAACGTTTCACCACCAGATGGCGTCACCAAAAAATCTAGCAAAAGGGAAAGACTGTTAATTAAAATTAGAATCCAAAATAACAAATACGACCTGATTTTATCCCACATCCTTAATAACTACCTTTTATACCTTTATTAACCCAAATGCAATAGGTGTATCTGTTTCTGACGATTCTTAAAAAATAAAACACAGTGCAAGAATAAACCATCCTCAAGAACCTGCTTTGTTAACTTAAGTTCATGCGAGTTTATATTTATAAATGAGTGTATATTAATAAAGTATTGTGCAAATAAATATTGGTTTAGGTTACCAATTTTTAGGATCTAAATCTCACAGGGAAAGCCTAGAATAGACAGATGTTTAGACAAGCTTAGACAATTTCCAAAAAGAACACCCATATTATGCTCTGTGTAGTTTTGAATTTGTGTTTATTTATGTATGTATTTATGTATTAGTATGTTTGTTTATTGAGGAGATTTGCAATTGACATAGTGTGACCTCTTTTGCTAAGCTTTATCTCCAGGGCAATTTCTCTTAATAAAAAACAATATTATCATCAAACTCATTTACAATGTATAAATCAACCTTTAAATACAGAGTTGCTTATTTACAATGCTGCTTGTAAAAAAGTTTGTAAAAATGTTCTTAACTTTAAATTAACCTTGAATGTATAATACCATACGTCCACATCTGACAGTTGAGTGACTCTTTCAGAAGAAATATTTATATTTTACTCTGTGATCTTCATATGCTATAAACGGAAAAGGAACATTGTTGTCAAAACATTATTGTTGTCAAAACATGTTATGAATACATATTATGGGTAATGTATACTGTATGTATTGATACAGTTTCATGATTATGTCAGACGCTAGAAAGTTTTGTGAATACTACGTGCAAATAAAGGCTATGAAGATATACATTTTAATAAACAACAATTTCTCTAACCATATTCAGTGCTAAGCATAGGCGTAGGAAGGTATTTGACATTGAGGGGGGCCAGATTTTCAAAATGATTTCTCATTGACACTGACAAACATACTGGCAATATCTGTCAGGCACAAATGGTCAGTTCTCTGTTTAAGTATATGCAACAGCATACAGTGGTTCAGGCACTGTTGAGTCATGGTGATCCTCAGGTAGGTCTTGATGTGTCTTAGAGTGTGCTTAATGTCCAAAGCTAAACAAGGTGTGTTGCTCCCTGCCTTTGCCTCTTTGCTGCTAGGTCATATTTCAGTTATCTGTAACAACATGTCATGTATGAAATTATATAATTACCCACAGTTTTATAACATTTAATGATCAGTCAGATTACATTTTTCTCAGAAATGTTGTTGCAGGCATTTAATATTGAAATTAGTACAGAAAAAATGGAATGAAAAATAAGAAAAATATTCTTACAGGTGCATAATAATTTTAATGCTTGAAAAACCCTGGAAGTCACTATGAATAAAGCACAATACTATTCATAATAATGATGACTTAGCAAAGGAAAAAACTAAGGAAATCTGTGGGGACAGTTCGTACTTAACTGCTTTTGTGACACCATATCTTATCTGCGGTGACAGTAACTTGATTAATAAATTAGGCTCATAATGTCATTTAAAATTAAACATTGTCAGAGCTGTTTACTGTTCGTCTGCAAGGGGCTTACATATAGGGTAATGCGCATTAATAGTCTAAATATTCTGCTCTTAAGAAAAATAGTAAAATACATACCTGAGCTCTTCACTGAACTGTTGCCAAGCAACCATTGGAAGTGAAAAAAAGGCGTGTTGTGATTTCCGGTCTCGTTACATCACTCTCATTGGTTGTTCTTAAGTTGTGCATCAACAAATTACCATTATTTCCCTGGGACTAGCAAAATGCTAAAAAAAATAAATAAAAATTGACGCCAATTTCTGTGGCGCCCAACGGATATCGTTTCCCGTGATTATTGGGGGGGGGGGCCAAAAGATAATCTGGCCCCCCAAAACAAAATATTAGTGGGGCTTGGCCCCTGTGGTTCCTATGCCTATGGTAAGTATGATTGCCAGGATTTTGCTGATAAATGCATACACCTCTGTTGTAATTTACTTGATTAATAGGTAAAGTGGCAGTTTTCCATATACTTAACGACAAACTGACAAAAATTAAAAAATGTGACATTTCAAAATCTACAAATTTACTTTATGGCTTGACTTCTTCGATATAATTTTGTAAATTTATTTTTAATTACATGATGCTAAATAAAAGGTCTAAATTATGTTCTTATAGATTTTTTTAAAAAAAGTCTCGATCCTAAAATTTTAGGTGATGCAAAACTTTTGGTCATAGGTGTATGTCTTGTCAACAGCATACTAGATAATCTTAAATTGCTTAACAAATAAAATATGAGAGACAGTATCTTGGACCCAGTAGGGGACCCGAGTGCCTCTCTCCGGGGGGAATGAAATAAAGCAAACAAGCCGGATAACTTTTGACTGCAAATAAATGTGCCTATAGTATTTAATCAAAACACAAGTCAAGTGGAGTTATAATATCCGCAGTTTTTTGGTAAAATTGTGTGTTTTTTTAGTTAGTCGGGTGTACTGAGAAAGTACTGTAAGCTGCTGCACTTGTGTGTCTTATCAGGTAGGTCTCTCTAAATGCAGTTATGTAAATTACGGCTGCCATTTATTTTCAAAACTGAGTGTTCTGATGGTACTGTTAGCATTGTTATCGTATACTGCAACAAGGGATGGTTGGTTCTATAACCACCGCTGGGTTTGCCTTGGTATATGATTCCATGTGTAGTAAACCTGTATTTATGGTTCCCGGATTAATGAAGACCGTGAACAAGTCACATATCTCCACAGCAATGTTACAATACAGATTCGGCATGTTCATTCAGTCATGGCAAGTGTTTCTATTCTTATGTCCAATTCTGGTATCTATCTGTTCGATATCTACATGCCATCTTTCAAAATTAAATCTATCCATTTGGAACCGGCCAATAGTAACATTCTTGTTGTGTCTTCTGCAGTAAGATACGTAAGTATTTATACTAGGAAATATACAAATCAGTATATGAGGTTTAAATTAGTTTAGTCATTTGCCTTTTTTTATTTCATTTTGATAAAACCATATTCAATTCAGTAATTTAATGGAAATGATTATGATTTTACAGAATTACAAGGAAGTTTTCTATGACCCTTCTTTTTTTTTTGTAACCAAGGAGATTTACTACAACATTAGATGGTTTCACAACCCTGATTAGCACTTATGTCGGCTTACCTAATGATAACTTGCTCTCCTTTTTCATTGTCAGTGCTCACGCACAAGTTACAATGTCAGTGCCCACGTACATCTTTATGCTGTGTGACTAATTCCTGTTTTATAAAGGCTGGTTTTGGTCGGATACTGCCTAACATTCTGCATGACTGCTGGGTGGTCTTTAACTATATAATCACCCATATTATATAAAAATAGAGATGGGAAAGGTTTGTGTGGCTAATGTTTTTAGTCTCTAGCACTCTGCAAAGGGCTGCCTCTTGAGGGGAGCCTCTTCGATAATGAACCAGAGGGGAGCTTTTATCTCTGCAGCTGGCCTTTGCTTCCACTTCATGTTTTATTTACTAACGCCCGACACCAAAGAGAGCCACACATGTCACCTTTCTTCAAAGGCTCTGGCTGCGCCAGTCATTGTATTTCTCACTGGAGATGAAAGCAGAGTCATATTATGTTTAATCCACCTCAGAATATCATGCCTGCCCTTTAGTCAAAATGTATAACAAGTGTCTCTTGAGGCAGAAAGGCGATACAGTTGGTTTTCAAGATTGATTGAAAGCAGCCATTTCCTCCATGTTTTCAGGTGTCAGAGTGCTGCAATGGCCTCTGTCCCTTTTTAGAAGAAAGTATTTAATCTATATTCTCACTTAAGTACCTATTTGTAGTTGCCGTTGGTTTCCTCTGTAGACTTCCAATCTGCAACCAGTTGTTAAACCATGGTCAGTTAGCTAAAATGTAGTTTTTTATATAATTAACATTTGCAAGTACCTTCACCTACCTCCAGGATAATAGAGTCCCAATTCAAAACAGTTTGATCTTGGTCTGCTGCTATATAACCCTGTCACAGTAGCAGATGGAAACGAGGTGTCATGTCATTTTCCTATCGCATGGCTTCGGTAAAGCAGATGGCACACCCCATTCTCTTATTTCAGACTAATGCTCTCAGGTGCAGCAATTACATAAACGGGTAACAGTACCATTAAAATGTGCTATTGGTATTGGTTGGGCACCAAAATTCCAAGTAGTTTACCCTCATTCTGGAAGACCTGTAGGCTCTAGCACTGTGAGTTCAAGCCTCAGCAGGGTTCTGATACGAATGCAGTGATTTACAGATCTTGAACTTGTTTATGTAAAGGTTTTATTCTGTTGTACTATTGGAGAGCCATTATTATCACAGATGAATACCTTATATTCTAATTTTGTTATAATACATTTGATAGCTACAGTTAGAAAAGACTTGTTTTTTAAGATGGGGTTAGAAACTCGAGTTACAGAAGTTAGGTCTCCTAGAAAAAGCAGACAATTTAGATACTGTTTTATGGTCAAAGAAAAAAGTTCACAATTTGCAATAATTGTGCAAATGAACAGCAGTATGCCATTCAATACCACTCACATCTTAAATTAGTTCAGTTAATGTTCTCTGCCATACACATCCATTCATTATATAGGCCCCAAATATGCATGCATTTTCATTTTAAAAAGACATCTGGTACTACACTAGGTTACATAAATCTCTGTTTTCAAGCCCTGCGTTTAGATGGTTCTGCACTTCCTTGGTCATTTTCACCTGGAGGGTGGTGGTTGAATTTGGAATAAAACCAGTAATAAAACCTTAAACGATAACTCTACATGCTAAACTACACAACAGCTTTTAGACAGACAGCGGGTTGTAAAGTGTTCTGAGTGACAATGTCTTATGCACATTTTGAGCACAAGCACACATATTCATATGGTTGGAGTTATGCACCCTGTACATCTTACATCTTTAGGGTCTGTAAATCCGATGTTGTGATTGTATGGGGCTTGTCATGCTTTGGCAGAACGGCTGTCGTGACGTTCCCAGACCAGGAAGTTGATAGAGAAACACACAGGTGCTTGCAAGTTGAAAGTGCTGGTGCACCATTTTTATTCAAAACAATAATAAATAAAAAGGGTAGACAAAAACACTGCTCACAGAGCAAAACAAAAGGGTTGAACAAAAACAAAATCTCACACACAATACCAAACAAATACCGTGCTGGGGCAAAATTCTAAACTTTGTCAGAGGAGTCGGAAGCCAATGTAATGTTTCTAATTGAACAGGTTGCATTCAACTAGCCGGTGTTGTGAATTCAGAAAGCATGTAGCAGGGGTAGGAATATGACAATTATAAATATTTTAACTGTTTCTTAAGAATGCCAGCCTTATTATCTTAGCTTAATGTAGAAGTTGGATATGCCCAAAATTAACCTAGCTATATATATATTTTCCTTAAAAGCTTCTGTCGCACACATCATACAACTATACTAGGTTATTTATCAAAATTGCCACAGAAAAGAAGTGTGAAAGATCACATTCCTGGAATGCTGTTCTTGACCTTCAAGCTGAAATAGGGAGGTCAGTTTCAGTGCTGTGAGCCGGCTTAGGAGCACCATACCAACGTCTTTTCATCCACAGTACAGAATGGTGTTGTCATCTTTGGGGTGGTCTCTTGCATCATTAGTGCAGGATTGTCAACTTGAATAGATTGTTTGATGCATTATTTTGACCAGCCAAAGCAGGCTTTTGCTGTTGTGTGTGTGTGTGTGTGTGTGTGTGTGTGTGTGCTTTTTTTGTTGCAAAAGAGAGCTTCAGTTGAAGTACCACAAGTGCCTCCTTTTAAGGCCCAACAAAGCAGAACATACATCTGTGCATTGTGAGCAGTAAAAAGCTGGAAGGTTTCCTTTCAAGCAGCTTCATGATTGAGATCTCATTGAGTTATTTCCGCTGTCCCTTGCTAAGAGGAACATATTTTATGTCCATTATCAGTTCACTTATACATTCAATATTATGCTTTTTTTAAAGGAACATTGGAAGCTTTTCAGAGGCTATTTGCTTTATAATGTCTCTATATTTTATTATTACAAGAAACATTGACTTATTTTTCGTGTGGAGAAAACTAGAGTCAAGTAGTCAAGGCAGGATGCTTTGAGCTGGTTTGATTACAGTAAGCCACACAAATATTGGGCATGTCAGGTGCTGTACTGTGCTATGACCTTTTGCTCTCTGCTACCACGAGTCTGATTCCCAGCAAAGGACATGCACTTACAATCAGCATGGTGCCAATAGGAAGTGCTCATTAGTGCTGACTTGAAGGCATTCTTCCTAAGGGAAGTTGTGCCATTGTTTAAGAAAGCACGGTCATCAAAATAACGTATGCAAGTTGCTAAAAGGGTAGCCGGAAGACACTTAAAGAACCTGTAAGTGCTTATTTATGGCTTTCTTCATGAGTGTGAAGAGTCCTCTGACAAGGCAAAAGCCAAAGATGGGGTGGAAAGTACAACAGATTAGTGCTACATTTGTGACGCTACATTTCTGAAATTCAACATTCTAAAACAAGCAGCATAGAAATGTCCCTTTTGTGATGTTGTCTTTTGGTGGTGATTTCCCAATACTTGTTTGGTAATGACGGCCATTTACATTTGGGTCAACTAGTTTAGGGCATTCAGTGAGTGAACCCATAAACGAATGAACTAGTTCAGTGCACCACCAAATGCATAGTTAAACATGCCCTGATGAAAGCAATGCAAATAGTGGTTTGTGAAAGCGAACAAGTGACAATACTAAATCAATTCAGTCATGGACGAGCCCAAGTTCAAAAACATTATATTCAATGAGGGTGATCTAGCTTGACATGCATTTCAAGTCTTGCCTGGTGCCTAAGCTGTCCCATTAACACTGTTTTTCAATTTGAAGATGGATGTTACACCTTACCTCTTCATCCAATGCAGTGTCTGCAAGTATAGTGAATAGTGGTGGGTAGTAGCTTACTGGCTTGTTTGTTACTCTTTGACATCTGGGATCCAATTCAAGGTACCTGTCAAGCTTGGAATCTGATCATCACCAAGAGATGAAGGCAGTACATTCTGAAACAGCAGTGTTGGCCCTGGCTGTCTAAGAACAAGTCAACGTGTCTGTCAAGCT
The DNA here is from genome assembly GCF_902713425.1 of Acipenser ruthenus. NCBI lineage: Eukaryota > Metazoa > Chordata > Actinopteri > Acipenseriformes > Acipenseridae > Acipenser > Acipenser ruthenus. Next base: position 29,341,805 of record NC_081190.1, on the reverse strand, counting down.
TGGAATGTGATTATCACCAAGAGATGAAGGCAGTACATTTATGCATACGCTCACATGCTTGTTCGTCAAGGATTATTGCTATGCAACAGTGCAATCATTTGCTGCATGAATAAAAATAGTACTTGTAAATCGTTTTTCATTTCAGATAATCATTATTTTTAACATATACCTATAAGGCACTTAGTTGGGTTGTGTTCAATGATTTAACGGTTTCTTAGTTAGGAAATCAAAGGTAGTTCTCAACCTTCAGATGTTTGTCAAGCATAATTTTTTGTTGACAGTAGTTTAAACAGTTACACATTTGTTTTATCTGTGACAGATTGTCATTGATTTACTATAATCAGGTGAGTAAACAAATCTCTGGCAGACAAAATACAATTATTATTATTTATCAAAAAGCACTGTATCACACAAAGATATTTATTATTCACATAAAACTATTCAGTGCTTCCCACGTATTCACTTAGAACACAAAGTGAGCACAGGGCAGGGCACTTTAAGGTGATGCTCCTGGGTTGATGTTCTTAGTTTTAATTTACATGTTTTCTTTGGTTGTCACTTAATTTTCAGAGAGAAAAGGTTTCTGCCCCTTTTGCCACTTTTAAAAAGCACTGCCTCAGTGAATTTACACTGGAGTCGAGAATAGTCTAAAGGCTTTTGACATGTTTGTGAGTTAAACCACGACCGAACAGGATTGACAGACGTATGGGCTAGACTTACAGCTTGCAGAAAATGTTTATGACCACAGGATACAATTTAGAAAGAGAAAATGTTTTCATTTTAAAGGTACTAAGGTACTGGGAATGTCTGAAATAAAAAAAAAATGAATCAAGTGAAATGTTGTTGAATATTTGCTAATAATGAACCATTTCCTAATTCTGTAATGTACGTTAATATGCCAGTTTTTGTTGTTAGTTTGTACCAGTAAGTTTGTATTTTAAAAAAAATGCTCCCCTAATTTAGCATAAGTGCAAAGAAATGCAATAATTCTACCAGTGTGAAAATAGCTAGAGAGTTGTGCCTTACTCATTTTATCACGCTATATTCCTTCCTTCCTTCAAAAAAGGACCCTTGATGTTAACATTAAAATATCAATTGTATCTTTGTTTATAAAGAAGCTGAACTAGCCCTGTAGTTTTAGGCTTGCTTCTATGTTGAACCAGTCTAGGCCAGGGAATTAACAGACAGTTTTAAATCCCTTAAGTATCCTTGCTGACCACAGCAGTGTGGGTTTGTCTTATTTAACATATGTCCGGGTCATGTTATAATAACCCTGACAGGGGATGTTTTCTATGCCTGAAGATGAGAGTTTGCCTGTAGCCTACCATTTATTGTCTATTTTTCCCATGGAGATTTAGTGCTTGGCTTTCCTTTTATTGGTTTTATATTTATTTTAGCCAGTGTCCATATCAGTTTCACCTAACCAGGTGGCTTTGAACAAGGTTAGGAGGATTGGTTTTAAGAAATGCATTCCTATTAACAACATTCTCACACTTATCTCGCTGGTTATATGATTGGGGGACCACACACTGTGAATTAGTTTTCTAAACTCACCGCTCCCTGATAGAGCTCTAATTCCCAAACCATTAAAATGTGCTCTACTTGGATATCCTTTATCTTTTTAAGACTGCAGAATGGTTCCTCTTTGAGCACATGCACTACCAGTGAAGCCTGGTTCCCATGCAGTGTGAGTGTGTGAAAGTACAAGCTCAAGTTTATTTATTTCACTTGGAAATGGCAGCGTTAAACAGCATTTTAAATTAAATAGGGCACATTGACATTGTGGCCACTCTTTTTCAAAGGTGCTACTTGGAAAACGCACAGTAATTTACCAAAACCAGAAGGAAACAACTGGACTTCAGTGTACTTTCTGTCTTGTTCTGAATTGTTTCTGTCTTCTTTAGTTACACTGGGCCCTTAGGCACACTCACCCATTTACCTTAGTGTTTACCTGGTTCTTTTTCAGATCTGGCATTAGTATAAAATATCAATAAAGAAATCTAAATAGTAAAAAGGTGTTAATATGTTTATGTGATAAACAGTACCAATGACTGGACTTTTTCATCTCCTGTAACTAAACTATGGTATTTTATTAACTTATTTTTCAAGGGGGTCAGGTTTATTTATTTTACAGTTTTGTACTAGAATAAAAAAACATAGTTTTCCATTTAAAATTCATATTTTACAGTAGGTATTAATTCAAGAACAAATTGGTTTTCCACAAGTGGCCAAGATACATGGTACTGTTCAGAAATCTAAATTGGATCACAGAGAATTTGATTCCAGGACATATCCAGAACTTAAAGTGGATAACGACATGTGTGCAGACTGCTGGATCGGTGGTGATAGTAAGTAAGGTAATGCTTGACCTGTGATGATGTAAGGAACATTCTGCTGGCTTGAAATGGGTCCACTAATTACACTGACTGGTAAAGTGATTGCTGAGTGTTATGTGGGAACTCTTGACAGTGTTGAGTTTTACCCCCCACGATGCCAGGTCTTTTAGGATCCTAGTTCATAGATCTCCATTTGTGAGGACTGAAGGACTGAATCATAATGTTCATGCATCTAAATGTGTCACCCCAGTTCCCCCACTTGGACCCCTTGCTTGCTTAATACTGTATCTTTGTTTCCATGCAATATTTTCAAATACCAATACATACAAAATAATGGTAGATAATGATGGTAGATTTACTATCATTGCAGAATTGGTGGGAAGTTTGTTCTTCATTTTATCACCAAAAATGTTTTACAAATTGCCAGTACTGAGAAGGCAGTTATACAGGGATACCAAGATATTTATAAGAGAGTTCATATTTCTAGCTAAATCTGCACTTGGAACACATCACTCCAAGTGACACAAATCATACTAATTTGAAAGTACAATAACTGTAGTAGTTAGTCTTTGATCTCACTGTTTTTAAAGGACCATATAGTGCACAAATATATGGGAATATATTCTGAACCACAGTGATCTGATCACACCGGAGTAGATCCTGAAGTGATATTTTGCATATGCAAAGAAGGTCTTTTGCTGGCTGCTTTGAAAGACCATGGTTGTAACTAGTTGATTTGTCAGTAGAACCCCCTGTGTCATCTGTGTTCAAAAAGGGTGATGGGTCACTGTAAAACTGAATATTTTCTTAATCCCAGTTGTAAAACTGAACTATAGATCCCTGTATGATATTGAAATGATCTGATATTAAAATAGATGTTTTTATAGCGTGAACTGGCATCTTATGCTTTAAAGAAAGGGAAGACCATACATGTCCTATTTATGTTTAAGGTTTCCTGAATGCTGAACGGACATTTTTTTAGTGACATATCAATTGGGAGGTGACAGCAGATGTAACAATATATCCCAATATAACTGTCTGGCCTAAATCATTTAGGAGTGGAGTATGGCATGTCTTTGCCCAGTGCTCTCAGATCAAAGCATATTTGCGCTTGCTGGATGAAACTGTACCCAGGTTCCCTGGCTCAGTCCTGGAGGATAAGCCCAGGATCCCCACACAGCTGGCACAGAGGCAGTCATAAAGAACACAACTCATAGCTTGTTACGGGATACTCCTATTGATTTATGCAATGCAGGTGGTCGTTGTGGTCTAAACTGTCAGACAGTGATACAGGCTTTGGGAGCAGCCTTAAAGTCTTGAGTTCAGTGCTCTGGCTGGGAGACGCGAGAAGCCGGAGACAAATTACTTTATTAACGGTTCAGCTCCAGTCATGTTTTCCACATCATAAAGTACTGGAGGGTGATGGTCCTGTGGGAAAGCACCTGTAGCTGGGGACAATAAAACAAGGCCTTTGTTTTTGGACTACATGTCGTCTTTTTCTTTGAAGTTTTGTGTGTGTCTTTTTTTCTTTTGTGTGTTGTTCTCTTTTTTGTGATTCAATTTTTTTTTATCAAAACAATTTATACTAATTCAAAATAATTTAAAAAACCATGAACTATAAATATTAAGAGCTCACAACTTTGCTTTGTTGATTTATTGCTATTTCTTACCTATATTATGTGATTCGTTAGTCTAATCTTCTTTACCACTGGAGACCTGTGTTTGGGTCCAGCTCAAATCAGCAGTGAAAAAAGTTTGGTTGTCTCAGCTTAACCACTAGTGAACACACAAAACCACCAGAGTTTGGAAGAATTAATAGAATTGAATTGTAGGGAATGTTCAAGTCAGGGTTGCCGTCTGCTCACAGGCCAGGATTAACCAAAGTGCAATAGGTGTACCCTTGAGCTCAGAATTAATATTAATAATAAAAAATTACCAATGTAAGATGTGGGTGTATATCATATTAATAAAAACACCATATTAATAATACATATAAATGTGCATGTGTATTTGCAATAAAACATTTTACTGAATACATTTGTCACCAAGCAAGCACCTTACAGTACTTTATGTCCCTCGGGGGCTGCCATGGTTTAGTAGCCCTACTGCTTAGTATGGAGGTAGAGCACTGAAAACACGAGACACGCTGGTGCTTAAAATACTGGCAAAATTTGACCGGAGCTCGATTTAATAATCAAAATGCCATGTTAATATCAGTGGTGCTTGTGTGTGTTTGTTTAGTTTTTTCTCTGCTGGAAAAGACGACTAGCAGACCTCATCCTACTGACGCTCTGTTATTATTAATAATAAGGGTAATGTTTTCATATTTACAAACTGTAAATCAGAAATGTTTTGTCTAATTGCACAGGTTTTGTCTAATTGCACTGTCTGCTCACAGAGCTCTCACGAAGCCTGCAGACACAGAGTGTTTTCATGCAGTGCAGGGTGAGTCCTACAATCAGGCTGGACCCATGGGGGGGTGCTGAATTGGCATTTGTTCTCCTATAGTTTGGGGTGGAAAGTCGGCTTGGCTTATTTCACCTAATCGTTCTTCAGCAACCCCTACTTGTCAGGGGCCCACCAGTCCAAGCGGAGACCTGCCTGATTGAGCCCTTTCCTGCAGGATTCAGTATCTTGGTGACAACCGTTGCTTTGGTTTCAGCAACTGACTTCACATGAGGAACGAAGGTCTCGCATTGAGCTTTAGTCAAGACATTGATGAGTGGGTTCCAGCAGGGAGGAGACAGTCAAATTGGGCATTTCTTATTGGTTAGAAAACAGGGTTAAATAGTCACTGAATTCACAATACCAAAAATAAAAAATAAACATCCGTTAGGATTCCTGTTTAATTATCTGTATGAAATGCTTTAGGTTTAATTGAACAGCTGACATTGAAATATGTGATTAACTTCAAGGTCATGACCTGATTAATCAACCTGCTCCCAAGTACATTCTTGCATTGCATACCGTTAGACATTTCTATCTGACAAAAGCTTTTAACTGATTTCAGGGGTACTCGCAGGTCCTATTAACAGACTGAGCTGCAGTTGGCATCCTTGCAGTTCCATGTCATTTACAGGATTCCCTGGATTCTTCTGCTGCCACTGTCTTAATTAAATACTATGTTTGGCAAACAGTATGGCTGGTTATTAGCAGATGTGTATGCCAGATGTTATTTTAGTCAAATGCTTGCTTTGCATTGACATGCAGTTGGGTAAATGTCCTGTTATTATCTCATGCTAACCTGAAATGCTCTAAAAAAGCGATCCAAGCAATTCATTTGTTATGGGAGAATCTTGGCTCGCTTATTTTGTAAGACATCACAGATTAATTGGATACCAGTTAAAGGCAATTTTCAGAAAATGTCAGTTTTCTATGATTTTATAAAGAATATGCAAATTTTCACTTTGTATGTGCAAGTGTAATTGCTACAAATGTGTATTGGTCATTAAAAAATCTAGGTGAGAAATTATTATGTGAAATTGGACATTCTTTGATGATGGAAGTAGCATTTTGCAACTCTGTTTTTACATTTTACCATGAACTGAACTTTCCTATATTTACTGTGTGTTTTCATCTAATTACCCCTTAACAATTTGAAACACAAAGTCGGAGCTGTTTTTGTGACCATGTTTGTGTGACTCACACACAAATTAACATTCATTAGAGAGAGAGACAAGAAAGGTTGATTGAAGTTAAAAAACCTGAATGATTTGGGGCCAAACAATTCTGTGAGCAGTCCCTGAATCAAGTGTTACTCAGCAGACCCCTGATCGAAACACAACATGTACAAGATGTTCCAAACAGGTGGTTCTCCACCAATACAGTTCCATAAATTAACATAAAATGCTTTAAAAGGCTAGCTTGTTTTAGGCACCAAAATTTCTTTGCAACAAACTTTGAGCAAAATCTCATCTCAATACCAATTCGTGGCCAAGGAGCTAGCATGTAAAATATTTAACTCTACAAATAAACTTGGTGAAACCAAAAATATAATTTCAAGTTACACTGATGTGGTGGCAACTTCACACCAGTTTCAAATATTTGGTAATGTGAAGATTGTTTCATTGTAGGTTACGTTGTTGGGATTACAGAGTAATTTCTGTCCTTGATCAGCCATCTGCTTGATGGAAGAGGATGAGTGGTGGGGCATTTTCTAGGCGCCCTTAGCTGTGGAATTCCCTTCCAAGGGAAACGCGTGGGTGGGATTCCTACTTGAAATTTATGTCCAGGCTTGAAGACCTGCTTCTTTAGCCATACCTATTTTTAGAATTACTGTTACAATTTTGAGCATCTAAATAGTTTTGTAGCTCAGAGAAGTTTAGAAAACCTGTTAGAAATTGAATGTTAGACCAAATCATGATAAAGGGGGCATGAAAAGATTACTGGACCTAATTAAGAGTAAGAAAAATCTATGTTATCCCAGTTACTGCAATACATAATAATAGGATTTGTTTTGTGCAATTGTGCATCTTCACTGTATTTTCTGCTAAACAGAAGACTTTACAAAACTAACTAGGAACAGTTTACTTGCAAGTAGGAGGACCTTGGACCTACATTATTGTCCTTAGTGGATTAATTCCATAGGGAAAGAGCAGTGTAATTGTTTGAAAATCTGCTTGTTAATGCATCCTTTTGAAATTGATGCATGAGATAATATGAGGTGGATTAAACAAGCTATACATATTTTGTAAATGTCACCCATATTGGCAGTTTTCACACATGAAATGCTGGTTTGAGATTGATTTGATTGGTTTGTTCAAAACATGCAATACATGGAAATGATCCACTGTGGAGTTCCGTGGAGATTGGGATTAGTAATGACAAAGTAAACAGAATTCAGCACACTATTTTTCTTTCTAGTTGAGCGAAGATTAAATGGGGCTAAGAAAAATGTCATGTTTAGCTATTGTGTCAGGAGCCTGGTTGAAACGTTCCTTGTGTCTTAAGTTCCTGGAGGGCTTTTCTTATTATTTCCTTGGCACACACTCTTATGTGCACGAGATCCTGCTTCAAAAGATTTAAGGACCTCTTGTGGTTTCTTTGCATCAAAGAGGACAAACAAATGTAAGCCCTGCAGAGATTTGTGAAGAAAGGCCGTAGCATGCACTTGTGGTCTCAGCAATAATGCAAGATGCCTTTCACCCTGTCAGAAGGAAAGGGCTGCTTAACAGACCCCTTATTCCCCGTCATTCCAGCCTGCAATCAACTTCCCATCAGGAGCGGAAGGCTCTCAGAAAGCAGAACTGGCACCAGAGACACTTGATTTGAAACACTCGAGTTAGCTTACTGCACGTCTGTTTTGTGTTTCTTATCTGATTGCATTGAGATTACCATGATAAGGACCTGTTTTATATTCTGTTTGCATAAGAAAAAGCACCTGTGTTATCTGTTTCAATTTGTACAGTATACTTTTTAAATTGTGAGCTTCGACCGTAACGGCTCCAGATAGTATTGAGGATACCCATGCTGGTTGGCAATGCTTTGGGGTAGGATATTGGATGGGATATTTTGTCTTGATTTTATTAGTTTCTGAAATTAGTTTCTGCAATGGGAACTGCCAAGACTAGCATGACTTTGCATTTTTAGGAGTTAATAATTAAAAAACTCATTTGGTTAGCATACTTAAAGAAAAGATTAAAAAAAAAGGTTCATGCATTTTATTGATGCCCCCAATGCTTGAAGTTTATCTGAATTCACATTTTAACCCTATTCATCCTAGTTACCCCCTAGCATTGTAGTTGGTTTCCTGTTTTTAATACAACTCAATGTATCCCAGACACCACAGGAATTGGAAATCACACAAACAAAAGGCCAGAATTATGAACCGAGTTGTATCTCTATTAACTACCACCTCTGTAGTATCCAGGAACACAAAAATGATGATTACTCCCATTGTGTATTATCGGAAAAATAACAATACCAAGTCTGTTGTGGGTTACCCAGCTATTTTGCCATGAAGTTTGATGCATTTCTGAATTGTACCTTGTCTCTCTGCAGTTTTCTGCCCAAAGCATTGCTTTCTAAGGTTATATATGTGATCTTTCATGTATAGTAACTGTTTTACATTCTATAATTGTTGTATTGTTATTATATATTTTGTAGGTGTGTTCAATAACAGTCCTGGAGGTCCATTTCACTCCAAGTTTAACAGCTAAAAAGGAGACAATGAACTACTTCAGGGTCTGGATGGAGGTTTAATTGGTTCAGTTATACAATTTAGAACAGGGTTGGAACACAGACCAAGAATGGAAGGGGCAGCTTCAGTAACTATAGTAGAACTTACAGTACATCAGCGCTCCAATATCTCACTGTACAAGCCACTCTTACAGCCTACTTTCCTGACTGAGTTTCTAACCTTGTAGCTTAAAAGTCTGGAACAGTCCGTAGCTTTTCAACGGTGGGTCAATTAACTAATCATCCCCAATTGATTTATGTACAAGGATTTATTTCTAATACAACAAGACTGGGCCCCTTATTATACGTTATTGTACATCAGATACACAACACTTAATACCATAATACATGACAGTGACCTTATGTATGTCCAAAAGTAGTTGGATTAAGAATGAGTCAAGCTGTACATTAATTACTTAGCTCTAAATGGCTGAGCTATTGAAGACAATGTTTGATGGTACAAGGTTTGGAGAAAAATAATGGTAATGTTATAAACTATAAAGAAATGACCTAGGTGGAGGAAGAGTTGTTAAATTAATGTCACGTTGGTTCTTCAATTATACATGTTTTTTACTCAATATAACACTGTTTTCAAATCTACACAAGCCATCCAGGAGTCTATTACTAGCATCCCCTTTGAAAAGCTATTTTTCTGTTGTATTTATTTTACCTTTGGTGAGTGTGCTTTTGGGATGTTACATTTTTAAAAGAATTCCAAAGCCAGTGGGGAATGGTACAGCATTAGGTGAGTCCCTTGGGAACGGAATGCAACCTTTGCCAAGCGGAATGTCACATGATGCCTCATGCATTAGATAACTGTGAGCCAGAAAACATGAACTGTGGAGAGCGGCACTGGACACAAAGAGTTTGCTTTTATATGTCAACCCAAAGGTACTGCTGTTTACAGGTGTGAGCCCTAGCAGTACTCTTTGATGTAAGGCTTTTTTTTTTATTTTATTTATTCTTCAAACACGGTGGTTTTCTTCAGAAGTTTTAAACATGAATTGTAAATTGCTGCTGGAGTTGTTGGGACCAACATAAAACTTTGGCAACATAATATGAGAAAGAAGTTCACTGCCTATTTAATATACATACAGTAGAACCTCAGAGTTATGAACACTGTATCCTGTATCCAGTAGCCTGTCCTGTTCAGACAAGTTAACAATGCTATTTAATATAGCATTACAAACAATACAATTCATAAATGACCTATTGGATAACACCGTGTAACAATTATTATTTTTTTTTTTTGGTTCCTGGGTAGTAAGTGTTATTTCCTAATTGCTTATGCCTCAAAAGTATAGAAAATGGCTATTATTCCCCACAAACTTTGCTTTTGTGACCAGGACAGTGATATTTTGCAGTTGCAGTCAGTGATGCAGATGTTTAGACTAGTCTGGCACCCACTGTTCCTGTGTGCGGTTGATAATGTCTTGAGATAATTAGATGCTTGATACTATACAAGTATGGTTCATATTGTTTTTTTTATTTTTATTTTATTTTTTTATTAATGGTGCTACACGAAGAGTACCGGTGCCACTAAATGTGTTTTCATTCATAACTAAATGTGTTTGTTAACTGGGTATATTGTGAACCAATGAACCCACACCTACAAAATGAATCAAATATGCTAAACAGTCATTTATGAAAAGTTTCTGTTGGTGGTTAGGCAGAGCTCATTGAGAACTATACAGTTAGAAAAGATAACCTTTTCCCTAATATAACAGCAATAAAACAATACAGTGGAATTCCTGAGTTAAGACAACCGAAGGGAAAATGTTCCAGCTGATTGCAGTAGAAGTGGTTTTCAGATAAGCGGATAGGTTTTCTTAAGGAGGAAGTATACGGTTGTTGAAATCCTACTGCAGTAATTATGGGTGTTTCCATGTGAAGAAATAGAAACAGTAAGGCAAACACTTAGCCAAGCCAGGAATGACTAAGGCTAAGATGTTTCAGTGAGAACTCTGGCCAAAGTGGCATCCAACATTACAGATTAATAGCAATAAATTCAAACAATGTTGGGCTATTCTAAGCAAGGGCTGATTTCCTGACAATCAGATAGTCAGGGTGAGAAAATACCACAGGACTTGACTGGAAAGTCAAGTAGCAAATTGTATTTCTCAATCTTAAATTTACATCACTTCAAGGGGGTGGGCACTGTAATCTTGTTGTGCAACAAAATGCGAGGCACTCAGTTCAGACAGGCTTTTGAAGATGCACTTATTGGAAGTTAAGGTGGCTATGGAATAACTGAGTTTTATATAGCATTGTCATCACAGGATGACGTAAAGTTAAATGCCTCATTTGGCAAACATTGCCTTTAGAAAGTGCCCCATAACAAGAAGCCGAAACTAGACCATGTCTTTACTTGCATGCGTGACATTATCACAGGTAAGGAGTTTGGACCAAAAGTTAAGGCAAAGGAGAGGTTGAAATCCCTGCTTGGTTTCTGACTTCTGTGTTGGTTTATAACTTAATATTGTGATGTAGTAGCAGATACAGCAAAAGCCCAGGTAGCCCAGGGAGATAGACTATCTGATATCTGGGTATACTGGTGCACTTAGTATTCGTGATTCAAGTCTTTTACAGATATAAGTAAATAAGTTCCTGAGAACAACAGTCCTAAAATACCAAGCCAGGAATTGCAGCTAGACTGGGCATGTAGAAGTTGCTAATTTTCCGATTTACTTCATCATCGTGCCAAGGAGCTGTCAACAAAACGAAAATAAGATAATGGTCTTTGTATGTCAACAACTTCACTTAAAATACCTTTTTCATTGTACATGGTCATTCTCTTGAGGAAACTGGAGCCAGGCTAATGGTTTAGCATGCATTCTTCAATACATTTTCTTGGGAAGCTTACCCGCTGACTTCCTTGCTTTTCTCACAGCACACCTTTTACAAGACTCCTGCATATTGGTTGGACAGATTCAATTATTATGTACCTATATGCATTCAATTGGGATTTGCTATGTGAAATGTAGCAACAAGCCTTTCATGTATTTGCACATTTTTTGGTCATGTGGTCTGATTTTAAATGCAGCTCTAGTGCTACCAAAGAGTAGAGCTGTTGTAAGAGAACAATACTGTTTAATTATCTGTAAACATGTTTGAATTCACTGGTTTGTGTTTGCATCACAATGGCTCAACTAATGCATTAGACCACAATATCATAGGTCTTAGTAATCACTGAGTTGGCTTTGTCTAATGAACTAGCTCTCATTGAATCTAAACATGACATCTATTTTAATATGCTCCTGTTTTCAAACATAAGCACTTGGAATGGAGCATTCATTGAGTGACACCCAAGCAGGAGGAAAAAAAAGCAAACACAGATGAACTAGAAACTTGTGTTTGCAGCAGTCAGACAATCAATGTAAATCCCATACTATTTATTTAACATGATATTTTGTTGTAAACATGAATTAATGCTTAGCCATTTTAAACCTAAAATAATAGTTACACTGCACCAGCACAGAGCCTAATTTTAGATATGCTTTAGACAAACCCTGCAAGCAGGCTTTATTTTATGTAGTTATCTTCTTCAAAATAAAACAAAATGACGACATAATGTGTGCCAGTCAAAATTACTGAAACAAATGTGATGTGGTATTTCTTTGTGTCCAATGAGACAGGCAAAACTGTGGCAAATTGTTCATAGCTACCATACTTTTGTGGAGGTTTAAAAAGTGCTGTATTGTTTATATGTAAATCCAGTATAGTTAATGTACATATATATTGGTGGCTCATACATTTTTTCAGTAGTAACACAGATGCCAGAAAAAGTGTATTACACAGACTTTCATATCATAATATGCACAGAACAAAACATTAGATAGTTCATGAACAGAACTAACTTGCACTTATTCTTCAGCACAGCTGGAGTCACTGGAAGGTAAGGCAGATGGGCCGCTTCGTCCTGCCGCGGAGACGTCGGTCAGGGGATTGTGCACAAAACTCATTAAGTGTTTTCCTCTTGCACCCTATTTTCAAATCAAACTAGGAACTGTCACCGTATACCTAGCAAAAGCTTACCTACACCTTAACCCGCTAATTTCAAAAGTAGGTGCTTTGAATGACAGTGCAAATGAACGTGCCCAGTTGATACAGGTCTTAATGATTGACAGTCATTTAAACGAATGAGAGCGTTCGACACTGCTTCAGTCAATGAGATCGGTCAGAACTCGGTGAAATGACAGTGACAGTGAAACTATACTAACAGATCACTGAGATGATTGACAGCGACCCCTACCCTAGTAAGTATAAAAACTAAACAAACTATAGATTTTTGGTATGAAAATAAAAAATAGCGAGTGGTTTTACCGACGTTTCTCCTATATAAAATTGATTTCACTCAAACTCTCATTTTTGGGGAATTTGATGTTTAACGAGCCTTAACGATTAATATTGAAAAGTAGCAAACCTCGTGATGACCTGTCATAAGGCTGTATTAGACACTGTCTTTGCAGACCACAGAGGCACACCGTTCCCTTGCATTCCTGGAACAACAGTTCCAGTGATGTCTCTGAAGTTCAGAGTCTGCTCCTTGTTTTGGTGACTCACTATCAGTAGATACTGTACAATTTTTTGTCATTGAGCCAGATGGTTATGGGTTTGAATGCTACCTGATTGAGAACTTCCTTAACTTGATTAAATCTCCATTGTGAGAAGGAAGCTGCTTCCGTGTCCAAAACTGCACAAACAACTCTGAAAGATGATGGCTCCATGGGCCATTCTGCACTTTCCACCTTCAGATTATCTGAAGGAATTAGAGGGAGTAATCATTCATGAAAAGTCACTATCCTCACCTCCAGAATATTCCAACTGCTTCAGCACATTGGCATAGTACTTGCTGAGTTACAGGTTACCATAGTTTTATGTTGCATCTTTTCAAATGCAATACATATTAAAGAGCCCTTATCGAATGGAACTTGAACGCTTGGATATTCAACAAGCAGAGCTGTGCAATAGGCTTGCTTGTTACTAGTTTTTTAACATTAACAGTTAAATATTAATTTTATAAAAATGTTACCATTTGAATTCTAGAGTAAAAACCTTGATAAATTTGACCTATTGCCTAATAAAATCTTCTTATGTGGGGCTTCACTATAACTAAAATGAGGACTTGAGAGGAGCCTCTTCATTGTCTGTGCTATTAATCACACATAATAGAATATCCAATCTGAGTTTTTAGTTCAAGGTTGTGTAGTTTCAGTACAGTTATGTTGTATATTGGGATTTGGTTACGCTCTACATCAAACTGGCTGCATGTGCAAAAGCTGCTCTTTTTATAGGAAACAAAGGATGACCTAAATCCCTTTATCTACTTCCGCATTCCTGCAGATAGAATATCGGCAGTTACAGCAGAGGTTAGTTAGTGAGATAGTCAGGTTGCAGGCTGTGAAAGGGCGTCTGTGCTCTTTTGTCCGTTGTGTTTCAGAGGATTCTTGACATTCTTAGTGGAGTTTAAAGCAACCTTCTGTCCAGTAACCTGAACCAACTTTGTGTGCTTAATACCTGACCAGGGTTGACTCTTCCTAGATGTACAGAGGTATGGCTGGTCTTTATTGATTTGTTCATCATTTTTAAAGATTTCATATCCAGGGATATCCTGTCCTCATTAATAGGATTAAAGGCAAACAGGTATTTGTTTGGTTCCTATTTCTTACTTAATAAAATTTTGTATCCGATCTTATATTTTAGATTATGTATAAGGTCCAGGTTTGTGCTTGAGACAAAATATGGGAAACTTGACACAATCTTATAAACCATTGAATTGCATCCCAAAAGACGCATTAAATACACAATAGCTTTAACAAACAGAAATATTGCAAATCATTGCTTAAGTGCTTCTTAAATGAAGCAGATAGTTGTTGCCCCACCGAAGCCATGGTTCTATTTGGCACCATGAATCTTGGCCAGTAATGCTGGTGAGCTCCTTTTTGTCAGCCCCTGGCTATTTTGAAGGAAAGACTCCTTCAAATGTACTCTTCTTTGGATCCCACGTTAATCTGTGTGAAGATCATGCCAGTCTCAATTTAGTTGGCAATTTGATATAATTATATACTGTTTTGAGAAACGCAACATCCAATCTTTGTTGACATCCTTAACTAATACTATGCTGAATATTTTGTATTCGTTTTACACAACAACTAACGAGGAGTAGGAGCAATCTGAATAAGTAAAATGGTCCTAGTACATTATACTGTATTTTAAAAAGCCAACATTTTGAATCCATGTTTTTGTTTTGACTTATTATGTTACCAATTATACAAATTTAACTTGATAAAGACAGTTAACTGATCTTAGGGTGTAACAGAATCTGGAGATATGGGGATGTACCTATCAGTCTGTACATCACGTTACATTTTTACATCCAGTCTGCCTAGAAAACTAATTATTGTGACAAAACTTGTTCACAGCATTCTTTATCACAATCTGGAGAGCCATAAAGGCACCCTTGTGTTGATTTTGCACAGAACACATTTTACCTAAACATTTGTGCATGTTCTTTTTTAATTATACTTGCTGACTTTGCACTGACTCTGTTTTACAGTTTCACTCTCTGAGACAAACCAAGGATAGACCAAGGATAGGTCCTCATGTGATCAGCTAAACCATAGCAGTTCACAAGACCACAGTAAGAAAATATTGCTATACTTCCATTGATACTAACTTAATACATATTTCAGTTCCACTCAAATAACACATCAGGTGCTCTGAGCTATATGAATTATCTCCAAAGAGAAGCTGCTCATAACTAATGTGAGGTGTAGTGTTTATGATATCCTATATTTAGGTGTTTCAAGAAATGTATATTAAAAAAAATCCCCTAAAGATCATAAGTAATGTATTTTATTTCCCAGTATTGATTGCTGTGTCTTTTCCATCTCTCTATATAATATTATATTGGTAACTAACGCTGAAATACATGCAAGCTCTAGGAGTTTAAGAATGAATGTGTTTATATATATATATATACAGTGCCTTGCGAAAGTATTCGGCCCCCTTGAACTTTGCGACCTTTTGCCACATTTCAGGCTTCAAACATAAAGATATGAAACTGTAATTTTTTGTGAAGAATCAACAACAAGTGGGACATAATCATGAAGTGGAACGAAATTTATTGGATATTTCAAACTTTTTTAACAAATAAAAAACTGAAAAATTGGGCGTGCAAAATTATTCAGCCCCTTTACTTTCAGTGCAGCAAACTCTCTCCAGAAGTTCAGTGAGGATCTCTGAATGATCCAATGTTGACCTAAATGACTAATGATGATAAATAGAATCCACCTGCACTGTGATAGTCTCAGAGGTCAGTTTAAAGCGCAGAGAGCATCATGAAGAACAAGGAACACACCAGGCAGGTCCGAGATACTGTTGTGGAGAAGTTTAAAGCCGGATTTGGATACAAAAAGATTTCCCATGCTTTAAACATCCCAAGGAGCACTGTGCAAGCGATAATATTGAAATGGAAGGAGTATCAGACCACTGCAAATCTACCAAGACCTGGCCGTCCCTCTAAACTTTCAGCTCATACAAGGAGAAGACTGATCAGAGATGCAGCTAAGAGGCCCATGATCACTCTGGATGAACTGCAGAGATCTACAGCTGAGGTGGGAGACTCTGTCCATAGGACAACAATCAGTCGTATACTGCACAAATCTGGCCTTTATGGAAGAGTGGCAAGAAGAAAGCCATTTCTTAAAGATATCCATAAAAAGTGTCGTTTACAGTTTGCCACAAGCCACCTGAAAGACACACCAAACATGTGGAAGAAGGTGCTCTGGTCAGATGAAACCAAAATCGAACTTTTTGGCAACAATGCAAAACGTTATGTTTGGCGTAAAAGCAACACAGCTCATCACCCTGACGCAGCAACGCAGCATCATGGTTTGGGCCTGCTTTTCTTCAGCAGGGACAGGGAAGATGGTTAAAATTGATGGGAAGATGGATGGAGCCAAATACAGGACCATTCTGGAAGAAAACCTGATGGAGTCTGCAAAAGACCTGAGACTGGGACGGAGATTTGTCTTCCAACAAGACAATGATCCAAAACATAAAGCAAAATCTACAATGGAATGGTTCACAAATAAACATATCCAGGTGTTAGAATTGCCAAGTCAAAGTCCAGACCTGAATCCAATCGAGAATCTGTGGAAAGAACTGAAAACTGCTGTTCACAAATGCTCTCCATCCAACCTCACTGAGCTCGAGCTGTTTTGCAAGGAGGAATGGGCAAAAATTTCAGTCTCTCGATGTGCAAAACTGATAGAGACATACCCCAAGCGACTTACAGCTGTAATCACAGCAAAAGGTGGCGCTACAAAGTATTAACTTAAGGGGGCTGAATAATTTTGCACGCCCAATTTTTCAGTTTTTTATTTGTTAAAAAAGTTTGAAATATCCAATAAATTTCGTTCCACTTCATGATTGTGTCCCACTTGTTGTTGATTCTTCACAAAAAATTACAGTTTCATATCTTTATGTTTGAAGCCTGAAATGTGGCAAAAGGTCACAAAGTTCAAGGGGGCCGAATACTTTCGCAAGGCACTGTATATATATATATATATATATATATATATATATATATATATATATATATATATATATATATATATATATATATATATATATATAATATTGGAGCCTTGAATAGATACTTTAATCTCACTTGACTTAAAACTAGCAGGAGTCAGCTGCAAGGTGTTCACTGTGCAAACATTCATACATTTTTTTCTGCAAATTATGACCAACCAAGGTCAATAAATTCCTTTTCATAATTGAACTAGGGCAAGTCCTGTCCAGATCTTTCCTTACCATGTTGAACAGCATGTGGCTACCTGCACAGAGGATTGTGTGTGTGTTTTTTTTCAGTTTGTAATTCATGACCTTTATAGGACAGGTTCAAATTTGAACCTTAAATATCAAATACTTTTTTTTCTGGTTTCTTGTTTTTTGCTGGTAGTTTCACATATTTGTTCGCTGTGGGCTTCACTTGTTACATTTATATTTGGTTTAGTTATGAGTTAGTGTATTAAAATTACTTAGAAAATTGGCTTTTTATTTCCTGGCATCTCATTGGCTAATACCCTTGGCAGGGGGGGTACATTAACTTTCAATAGATGACCAGGAAATAAAGGACCAGCATATGTGCTTTTTCTCCTGGACACCTGGACCCATCCTTGAGCCACCTAATGTTCAATACAAGGGAGAACCGACTGGAGTCTTACACAAGTAGTTTCACCTGTGTAGTGAATTATAGCTTCCTAACTTGGTATTCACCAGCTGTGGTTCAATTGAAAATTTGATTGATTGGAAGCAACTTGGAGGGAATGTCAACATATCTGTCCAATACACGGGAAGTTATGCTGCAAACACTGAGGTGTTGAGATAAGAAACAAAAGCGCATACCAAAGGCTAATGGTGTGTCATTAAAAAACGCTTTGGTACAATTACTGTTTTCATAAAGCTAATGTGTCAAGGTCATAGCTCCAAATGTGTCTGAGTGAATCCAGTTACAAATTAGGAACATGTTTAATGTTGTGCAGATTGGGAAAAGAAAGCCTTTAAGTTAATTCATGATTAACTTTAATTGAGGTCTGTGAAAATCTAACCTTTTGTAGAGTGGTTAAGGGCTGGGCAGTGCTAGCGCTGGGCTTGCACCCAGTCTCCACCTGCCTGCCTTGTTTTATAGATCTGCAAGTCTGTGGAGGGAAGACCGCTTAAGTATATTATTTTCAATCCAACTTGCTAATTTTACTGTTGATGCTTGTTTTTCAGTGAAATTTTATTGTCAATGGAATCGCATATTTATACTACAGTGTGTTTATTTTAAATATAACTTCTCGTTCAGCAAAATTAGTTCCCCTCTTAGAAATAACTGAACATATATTTTACCAAATGTTTGGTGGATTCTATCTTTATGAAGTTTCACAATCAATTAACATCCCCTTGTCATCAGATTAATAAATATAGAAAAGTTGCTAACTACCGTAAAAAACGGTGTATAAGTCGCACCAGTGTATAAGTCACCCCCCCACCCCCTTTTTGAGACAACAATTTCAGGGAAAAGTTTATAGGTCACCCCTGTGTATAAGTTGCTCCTCCCTTTTTAGGACCACCTAAAAATACCTAGAAAATAGACTTATACAACGGTTTTTACAGTATTTGATGACTGCTTAATTTCACTCTACGTGAAGTACATTTCATCACACTTCTTTATATAAAAAAGGGAAGTCCAGATTTCATGCTAGTCCCTGCTCTACTGGGAAGTAGCTGCTAAACAATGTGATGGAGATTAAAAAAAGAAAGAAATTGTAGTGCACCCATGAATGCAGCACACTGACCGCGTGTATGTAACATTCCCTACATGAGTTATTCTGTGGCAGTTGTTTCTGGACTGAACCATTGCACGAACGAAGGAGGGGATGATGTCTAACAAAAATAAAAATATTTTTCATTTTAAATCTATTCCTGAGTACAATCTTCATTTGTGTGATTTATAATAAGTTAATACATTGTGTGTAGGATGTCTCTTTTTGCATAAGAGACATCATTTTGGACAGTGTGAGCAGCCACCCAAACTGCACAACATGACATATTTTACACAATAAGGCACACCCTACACACAACATATTAACTTATAGCAATGTGTTGGTGTTCTGAACTGGGTGATAGGGAGTTGCTACCTCCTACTGTATATTGTGCTAAGGAGAGCAGGTTCCAGCAAAGGCTGGATTGGAGTTTACACATAAAATAACAGAAACACACCCAAATTAAGTTGACTGGCTGCATTTACAATACATTGTAGCTTATTAAGAAACCACTCTCCTCAAGTCATAATAAAAATAATTAAGTTGTAAAACTGTGAAAAGGCTTTTGATTTCTGGTTATTAACAAAGTTAGGCCAAATCCAAGATTAGAGCAGAGGGAGTTGATGGTAAACATATGACTTCTGATCTCAGTGTGAAGTTTATGAATCGTGCATGTCTTCACCCCCTCAGCTAGTTCTAGACAAGGCCTTTTTGGACAGTATGGATAATGTAAGAGGAGAACCTGCTATCTGCCTCGTCGTAGATATCTGCGTGGGAGGTAAGAACAGCCTCTTCCATGTATTCAGGGCAAGCCTAATTCCATGTGCCTGTTTCAACAGGAGCATCATAAAAACAGCAGCCGTGGGAAGCTTGTACATTTTCCGCTCCCAACCATGTCAGGACAGTTTGTTTCAACACAGGGGATCAAAAATGTACTGTAGTTCAGTTTAGTTTACATCATACTATTTACTGTAGTTTATACTTGGACAGAAAAAAGAGGGAATTTGGAGCTGAATGACACAAACATGTTTCAGGGACATCAATACTAGCAGTTTCCCCCATTGTAGGTTTTAAAACCTGGTTAGCCACAGTGTATATGTAACCAGTTCAGGTGTGTCTTATTAAACACATAGTAAAACCAAGAATGTATCAAGACGCTATGTAATGGGAGGCTTATTTCCATCTGTTACTATAATATACTGTGACAGAGCAGAGGCTGTGCACAGGGGGCACAGGTGTGTGAGAGAGTTTGGTGGTTGGCTGCCATCTTGGTGAAGGAAGCGGGAACCAAGATGGCCACTCTTGCACAGACACATGGCATGGTTTAATTGTTTTATTAGTGGAATGTGGCCAGGTCGCAATTGAATGACTGAAGTCAATTTCCCCTGGCCACACCCCATAGAAAGGAACAAAGGAGTGTTTGTTGGGAGAGAGTGCTGGAAAAAGAGAGGTTTCTGTTTTGATTTGTGAATAAAAGTACGCCATGGTGCTTTAAACTGAAGTTCTGTGTTTGGGGTTTGCTATTTCTGCCAATGACCAGCCTTGACCACCCACCACTATGCCACATATACTAAAGTGGTGGATTCAAAGTGTCACTTGACTTTCTCTGGAATGAGGAAATGAAAGTCAGTAGTTTAACATTCTACAATTGACCTAGTGAGAGACAGTCATAAGGAGACATTTATAAAACTGGAACCAGAACCACGCAGCATGACTGAGTGTACATGTGTGTACATCTGTTAAAATGTATTTATCATATAACTGAAGAAAAATATCATCGTTTTTGGGGGGCACGGTGGGTTTAATTCACAAGTCTTTCATGCCTTTCATCTCTGTTTCAGGTTACATGTGAATTAAGTTTCGGGGTGTTCGCTTAGCCCCCAGTGAATATTAGTTCACATAAGAAAACACCAGAGCTTGCTGCCTCTGCTTGAGAGAAGCCCAGGACTGATAGGGGGGTTCAGGTCAGGACTGAGTTGCGCTCACAGGACTGGGATGAGACGCTACTGTGGCTCCTTATGGAACCATGCTTGCTATAGTCAGTGCCATTCCTCTCACAATTTAATGAGCACTACATTCACAAGCACCAGGCTATTTTTTTTTCTTTGAAGGAACTACTAAATAATTAACTTATGAAATAAATGTTTAGTTAAAAAAAAAATATATATATATATCCGAATCCCTGATATATTCTTAACCCTCAATTAGGCCAAATCCGTTCGTCATTATATATTAGAATCTGATGTCTTTTCATTCTGATTCCCATGCTTCCAACATGTCAAAACAAATGTCAGCTTCAGTTACATACATACACACAGTCATGGGAAAGGTTTGTGTTATTGTTATTCAGAATGCAAGGGAAAACATGAATGCTCTCAGCAATCCTCCTGACTGACAGATTCTTATTTGTTTTCTGTTTGTCTGCCTGCGCGTATATGCACCTTGTAAGGGTTTTTAATGGTTTGTTTGTGTAATGGTTTGATATATTTATGTATTCATAAAAAAAAGGTCTTTAACACAAGGAATACTAAGCAAACAACAAATAAGCTAGGAGAGCTGTGAATACTTGGTAATATTCCCAGTCTGATCTTTATATATTTTACAGAAGCAAGGAGCCCTGTTTCTGGTTTCAGGCGTCTTGTTTGGTCGACCGGTCAGTTTGTAAGTGTGCTGCCGGTGTGTAGCTGGCAGGCTCTACGACTGTATGACTGTTAAAAGCTACAGATAATACACACCTGAAATTATTTTCTTAAATATATGAGCAGCTAAAATCCAAGCTGATTTAATTATGAAGTGCCTCTGTTTACCCCATAAAATTTACGTAAATGAATCAATGAATCAATGCAGATATAGGTCATTGTGGAAATGACACTAAAAGAGTCTGGACCACAGCTGTATTTTAAAAGTAAATGGATATCTGAGTGTATGAACTCTATACCATTCTCTACTCACATGAAGTCAGGTGATTTTGCCAGTGTTTATTATAATAGTTCATGGTCTCTGAAGCACTCATGGTTTTTTGTTTCTCATTTTGTGATATTGGCATAGAATTTTGTCCTCCATCCTCAAAAGCGCATAGAGCTGACACAATAATTCCACTTTATCTAATGTAATGTGTATAACCATCATTTTGTAGGCTTAACATTTCCCTGTATAACATATACACATTATGGTAAACCTGTATTTACATTTTAATGGTAGTTTTTTTCAAAGCAACTAATGATCTATATTTTCTGATTGCTCTGTCAAGGTATTTCACTTCCACTGCATCTCCACTTTTTACAATGCTATTAGCACAAGTAAGCAGTTGACTTTTTGAGTGCTTATTATGCAGTCCATTGAGACCAGAGTAAAAGCTAAGTGGTTGCAGATTTGGTGAGTGTACAGTATCCATTTTCTTGATGGGGTTTATATTTTCACCCTGTAACAGATGGATAGTTTGGTTATGATACCATATTGAAACTATTTGCCTTGCTCTCACACCTTTCGTTCCTATAAACAGTAATCCCTGGTGGCTTTCTTTCTGCTCTTTCCTCGCTCCCATAACCTCCCTTGGGAGATTGATCACGTAACCTGACCTCTAACAAAAAACAACCCCCTGCTTCTGAGCTCAACTCGGTAGAATATGGATTTAGACTTCTTGACCCCCTCACAAGATTTCAACTTTGTCCACAAATGCCTCACCCAGGCCTTCCTCCAATGGTGTAGAGCTCTATCATGATTACACTGACAGTTAGACAAAACCGGATGTCAAGGAATGTTTGTGATTGATGAATTAGGACTGAGGACTTGGTGAATATATAGTATAGCATATAGAGGATAAATCTTGAACACAGTAGTATATATTTATGAAAAAACAATCCACCTGTGCTCGTTCCTCAGCAGTAATTGCAAACTAATCCCTGACCAGCTGGTCACCAACCAGCAACAACAAATCCTCGAGGATCCGCTTCCTGCCTCCCTCCCTCCTAGAGGCCATACAGATGTCCCCTCCTCAAGGAAGTTAGTCTGCTTGCCTGGTACAATCGAGACAGGAAACCTGTGGTATCAATGCCGCCGTTTTGTTTCCTATTCTGACAGCCAGTGTCAGGATGTGAACTCCTGACTCTCGTCTGCCAAGGCCCAGTGCTCTTCAACTGAGCATAAGTGCCAGATACAAAAGAAGCTTGTCCAAACTGCACTGCTTCCTCACCCCTTTACATGTGCTTATTCATGTACTGCCAGAATGGAAAGCTTTTCATAGAAAGCATTTTAATCCATTCAAGGCAACAGAATTATCCCAGTCTGATGCAGTTTGGTTTGCTGAATTCTGCCACTTTACACACACTCGTGTTGCATATTTTGTAGGATAAATAAACACATTTGCATTATAATTTCTTATAATAACTTCGGTCTGAATGTGGAACCATGTTATTCCACTAATTCTTTATTGCTGGAAAGGCAGGAGAAAATACATTTTGCTAGGAAAGGTTAGCAGACAATACTGATACCATTGGACTCTGCAGCAGTAAGAAAAATACAGTGATAAAGAAAAGGAATGCCAATGTGGGGTTCTGCCCTTGGCTTCTCTTTTAGAGAACTTCACCATTTGAACAGAATACCGTTTTGTAACTATTTTACTATAATTTCTCTTTTATCAGCACTGACAGGTCAATGTAAACTTTACAAAGTGCTCATCTTATTGTTTGACACTTTGCTGGAATCCTATTTCATCTGAATTTCCTGTCTGTCTGGCTGTTAACACATTCAAGGTTGCAAGTCCCAGTGATTGAGAGCTTTAAAGCACTTATAGATTGTTAACATGAACCAAGTCACTGTAGCATGGTGAGGTTAAGCAGTACCTGTCCCCAGCCTGCAGGAGCTACCGGATCAGTGATCCTCCCCTGGGATCGCCAGACAGGATCAGCATTTTGAAGCACATGCGTACGAGATGCACTCCTCTGACTACACAACTCTCCCTGAACATCATGTGGCCTTGCCTTTAGCAAGCACAGACATCCCAGCAAGAAAATTAAGTAAACAAACACCATTTGTTTTGTTTATCATGAGTGTGCTATAATATGCACCACTGTACATTTATAAATTGATGTGCATGTGTATGGATATCAAGATATGTACTGCAAACCACATGGAATGGAAGTGTGAGGGAGTTACAGTCTCATTCTTCTTGAGGGAGTGTCTAGTTCAAATCTCGTGGAGGTGTCTAGCTTCTCCCAGACAAGTTCTGACATGCACAATCCCTGTAATGAAGCTGCAGACAGGAACTGCCTCAGTCTTCAGGAAGGTTTCATTCCCTTACAACAACAATATCAGTGAAAATGCAGGCTCCTTTGTTCTGTATTTTTTTGCTAAGGTACACTTTCCCCTTTTCTTACTGAAACCCAGGGATCTGGGTTCTTAAAAACATGTCATTAAAACTGAATAGGCTGGGCTGGAAAATCAAAACAAGCAAAGAGGAAATGGTATAGACAGATTATCCTTATAAGACTGCATGTTTTACATTGATAAGCAAAAAGTGAAGTGTAATTTGTATAGCATTTGTTCTGTATTAAAATAGTATAGAGTATGTTCTGTATTAAAATAGTATAGAGAATAGGAATATTAAAATAGTGTAGAGCAGACTATATATCATAAGGCATTTAAAAGGTAATTTATGATATGCACTGTACAGTACCTATATACTGTGTACTTGGATTATTCTGTATTTTGACTATGTCTGCAGGATTATGCAATACATTCAATTTCTCTTCAGATAATCTGTTAATCTGAAACTTGAAAGTTTATGGTATAACAAAAACAGATCTGTTAAATACAGAATTCTAGGTTGTAGTGTAACTGCTAATTTACAATAATAGCCTATATACGCTCCTGGTGTATTTTTTTTATCTTTTTCTTTTAAACAGGGCATTTAGCTGAAGGAAATGCAAACAGGCAGTACAGTTAAAAAAAAAAAAAAGTCAGATTATGTCACTAAAAGTGATTACTTGTAATTGTCTTTCAATACAATTTCATATCACTAGGAAACAGGTGTGATTAATCGATCGTAGATAGGATGATTAATCAATTAATAGAAAAAGTCAAGATTAAAACACCTAGTATACAGCTTTTGTAATTCTGAAGTTCAAATGGCAAGGAGAGACAGTATCACTGAAATAATAAAACACTGTGGTTTATGTATACGCATATTTGAGTTTTATCTTTTTTTTGTAGTTCCATTAAAGTGGCTGTCAAGTTACTGGCCCAGGCTTGCCCTCTTTTTCACAAGTGTAATCTCAATACAGCCATGAATGAAGGGGGACATCCAGATTAATAATGATATAAAATGTATTAAAACAATGTTATCTGTCCTTTCCAGGGGCACTACAATTTGATGCTATAACTTGCACCATGTTCAGCTGCACAGTTGTTATCTGGGTATCTACAGTATAAAGGTATAGTACTCTTTAAAGTAAGTGTGTGTGTGTGTGTGTGTGTGTGTGTGTGTGTGTACATCCATGCTTTCAGGAGCATAAACCTAACCTTAAATCAAAACTTAACCCTGCCCTCAAAGTCACTATTACATCGCAAAATCGCCATTCATTCTCCCAGCGAGACGATTGAAATAATATTCTTTACACAACAGGTGCTATTAAATGTGTGGATGCTACTGGAGCACTTAGTATAAAATGAATAGACAAGCGTCATGTGAGTGTTTTTGCAGTGGAGTAAGCAGCCAATCAGAATGTGTTGGAAAATCCTTTATTTAACAGGTGTACCGCTGCTGCAGGGTAACGGCAACCATCTTGGTAATAATAATATGTATGTTTTATAATGCACATGCTTCATATAGAAAATTCATCCAGAAGGTGTTAGAGAATTGGACCAAGAATGTTCTTTTCATTATATTAAGAATTCAGAAATTTATTTTTCGCTGTTACTATTATGTAGTTGGAATTAATTGAGAATGCTGTGGCAAAAGAAAAGAACATGTCAAGATTTCAAGACTTTTATTTCTGACAAACAGCCTTGCAAATAATAAGCCTACACTAGTATTAACTGTAACATTGCAAAACTTGTATTACATTAACCCTAATTACAGAGTTGTGTGGTACCATTTTGATAGTACAGTGTAAACTGTATATACATTAAACATAAATATTATGCAACAGATTATAAACAGTATTTAATATCTAAATAATATACATTGCAATGTTTATTTTGCTAGCACTTGTTTTTATGCATCTAAAGCATAGTTTAAAAAAAGCTTCTCATCTGTTCAATTACATTTGTTTTTTTACAGTTTACTTTTGCAGTCTCTAGACAAATGTTTTTGCTTTGAAGGTTCAAATCAAGTCCCTTTGTTTATGCACGTCATCCTTTTCACTTATGTTGAGGGTTTATTTGTAATTAAGAAGTTGTCTTGGGGTTGTTAGAGCAAAGCAGACCTGTGTAAGACACTTTGTACTTTTTAATTCCATCAAAGATTTAAACCCATCTATGAGTGGCTCTGAAAGTAGCTTTGGAAACAGAACTGAACTATGATGTGTTGAAGAGTTAAAGACAATGGCTTTTGCTTTCAGGTCAGCAAACTATCAGGGGTGATAGTTGTTTTCTGTTCCTTAAAAGATTATGATCTTTTTAAAACAAGGAGCCACTGTTATCCCAGCACAAAAAGTGCCTGTTTAGGATTGCCTAAGCCTGGTGACAACACAGTTCATAAACTGTCAATCTGTGTTTTGCCCTGATAGGGCTCTAATAGGACTCCACTATCTTGTACACGTGAAAACATAGCAGGCTAGCACTGAACCACATCCCTAAAGAAACTGCCAGTCTGTAATTTTATGTAAACCTGTGTGAAACCAACCTAGAGGCTTTGAAGCTATGCGGTTTTGCATGGTTTATAAATCCTTCAAGTACAAGGGGCCTAACTTATAACTAAGAAAGAACTGTGTTAAAAAAAAAAAAAACATGAGTCATTCTCACTAACCTCACAATCACTCATATGTAGCTATGGTATGCCAAACAGACAACCGTGTCGTTTTTATGTGAGTAGACCTTTGTTAATGATATTTGAAAAAAATGCCCAGCAGGTATGGTGCATTCATCCATTAGATTTTAAACTGAGGTATCTACAGTAAACACCCCAGGGTACTGATCTTATCTGGTCTGGCAGTAACTAAACTCAGTCTGAAGTCTATTGGCACTTCTTAAATCCCTTTTGTAGTGGTGCCAAGGGTTTGATGGTTGGCTTCAGGTGCATTGAAAAGAGTGAAATATTTTAAGCCTTTGTGTTGATGAACTTTTGGACCCTTTTAGATAAAAAAACAAAAACAAAAACAAAAAACCCAACCATTTGTATATCTGTATTATGCTAGAAATACTGTGTCCAATCTTGATTAGCTCCTCTTACACACATAACCGTCCAGTTTTACTGGCAAGAAGTTACGAAGCATGCAACGGCAAATAAACGTGTTGTATCAGTGTGGCAAAGTGGGTAAGTGTGTGCAGGTGAAGGCAATGCAGCAGTGCAGAAGAAACAGACAGACAACGATATCCAGGTGCAATGGTGTTTAATGATTTCCAAAGCCTGACGGCAAAACAAACAGTAAACGATAATGATGTAAAGTAATATGACGTGGTGTATCACGTTACTTCTAATCCCCGGGTTTGACCCGCAACCAAAAGTCCTGTTCTTTATACACCCACACGTAACACAAAACACATACATGTTAGTCGGTTAGTGACTGAGTTAGTGCTCACGGTGCAGGTACAATTTACTTTGTGATAAATGCAGTGGTGTTCCGGGTTCATGCTGGCCCTTGGCGACAGCTCCGGAACACCACATCATTTCCCTTCCGGGTCGATGAGTTAGTGCACCGAAGCTCCGCCTCCTTTCTAGATGACCGACTTCCTTTTAACCCTGGGAATGAAGTGTCAGGCCAAACAGTCCAGGGTACTCTGTTCCCGTTACTTAGTGCACTCACAGATCGGGAGGGAGATTTACCACCAAAGATGATTATATTTCTGTCACAATCAGTCATGACAAAGACTGTCATAATGTTAGCGTTCATTTTCATAATGATTAACATCTTAGATATTATACATGTCAGTGATGTGAGAGGTAAATCCATCCCTGTCTTGATTTTAGATGTCTCAGAGGGTTACAATAAAATGCAGCTGATAATAGGGAAGACAAAAAGATTATGTATTGTCAACATGTGAATCCATCACAATGTATAATATCGACTCTATTTGCTATAAAAATCGCTCTTTGAAAAGATTGATGGTTATAAATTTAAAAGCGAAAGTTATCAGTTGCTAAGTAAATCTTCCAGCTATAAAATATGCATAGTCATGCCACTTTATTCGTACCCACCACCCACCAAATCTGGATTGAGGGTTCACCCTCTGTACAGCTCTCCTGCAAAATGTACTTGTCAGATACATGACTTCGGTATCTTTGTGTTTTACAAACCTGAATGGTAAGGACTTGCTAAACATGTCCTGCCCAAAATGTCTTGACCCCTGATTCTCAAACCACCAAAAACACAGCAAAAATGAGAATTCATGACCTCCCTCCTCAACATCCATCACATTTATGTAAAAACTCAGTAAAGCATAGCGTCACCCTGAGTAGCATTCACTGTGAATGGGCCTGTTGCTGTCTGGGAGCTTCACTGACCGGAACCATGCTCAGAGATCAGGAAGCAGCATCAGGAGATCCATTGTCAGAATACATTAAAGCGTGATATGCATGTCATCTGAAGCTGGGGATCATGTGAAACAGGTGGACCACCCTAACGGCAATCTCCCTTTACACTACAAAAGAAAACAGTAACCAGCATTCCACACTGTTGATAGCTTGAATGAATAATTACAGATGTATTTCTTAGAAATAAAAAAGGAAATTGGTCATGTATTGCTGGAGGAGGTAGTGGAGACAGGGACATACTTCCATATGTATGCTATACGTTATAATTTTGCATATGTCTAGAGAATGGCTTGTCCTATTTTGAAGAAACTTGGTAAGGACTTTATTATTATTTGTATTATTATTATTTATTTATTAGCAGATGCCCTTATCCAGGGCGACTTACAATTATTTATTGTATCATAATCAGGTCACGTGTAAGCTGTCTGTGTGCCTGTCACAAAGACGGCCAGAGTGGGTGGCGTCAGACCAGAAGCAGGAACACAAACAACAGAGACGGTGGTGATGAGCTGAGTGCAAATGGTTGCACTCAGCGTTTATTAACAAAATAAAAGGGTTTAACAGACAAAAACACGGGACACGGCACTACACGCCAAAATAAACAGACAGACAAAACGACTAAACACTTAACAAACGGTGCACGGAGACAAACAAACACGGTGAGTACAAAACACTTATAATTATTCTTATCACTTATTTTAACTCCTTTCTCTCTCACCCGTTCTCCTCTTCCGAACACCCAACCACCAGTGAGTGAAAAATGTGTCTCTATATATACTGTTGTGCTGGGATTCAATTACTAATTAATTATTCACTTGAATCCCAGCACGTGAATTAATTCTGTGCAACCCCGTGCTCGCATATTATATTTTAAATGCACGTGCGTGATGTGCAATCCCGTGCCTAAATACAAATCTACACTTTTTAAATACACGTGAAACACAGACCCGTTTATATCCCGTGTACCAATGACTATACACCAACATTTACACACACAACATACAACACATAACACACAAATGCACACAGGGGCGGGGCACTTTGCCACATATACCCCCCCTTGTGCGCAGCACACATGGCCTCAACGGCCACCTCCCCCCTTAAAAACCCAGCAGTCCAGAACAAAGTCTCGGGCTGGGAAGGGAGGCTTCAGTGGGCCCTTGGCTGGCAATGCTGTCAGCACCCCTGCCGGTAGTGGCACGGCTGACAGCCTGTTGGTCCCGTCCTGCAGCGAAAAAGCTGCGGGGGCAGGTGGTCCCCCGACCTCCCCCTTCTTCGTAGCCGGCAGCTCCCTCCTGTGGGGCTCCGGCCACAAGAACTCCTGCAGCGAAACTGCTGCTGGGGAAAGTGGTCTCCAGACCTCCTCCCCCTTCTTCGTGGCCGGCAGCTCCCCTTTCTGGGGCTCCGGCCACCGTACTCCCTGCGGAGGTACGGGCAGCAGAGGCAGCTCCTGCTCCTCTGCTCCGGGCGGTGGTGGAGGCAGAGGCAGCTCCAGCTCCTCTGCTCCTGGCGGTGGTGGAGGCAGAGGCAGCTCCAGCTCCTCTGCTCCTTGCGGTGGTGGTGGCGGAGGCAGAGGCAGCTCCTGCTCCTCTGCTCCTCTGCTCCTGGAGGTGGCGGAGGCAGAGGCAGCTCCTGCTCCTCTGCTCCTGGAGGTGGTGGAGGCAGAGGCAGCTCCTGCTCCTCTGCTCCTTGCGGTGGTGGTGGCGGAGGCAGAGGCAGCTCCTGCTCCTCTGCTCCTGGAGGTGGTGGAGATAGAGGCAGCTCCAGCTCCTCTGCTCCTGGCGGTGCTGGCTCCCTCTGCTGTGGCGGCTGGGCATGTGCACGCCATGCTGCCTTCAGCAGCATAGCGAGAGGCTGCTGGGGGACACCAGCATCCTGCCCTTCTCCCCCCCAAAAATTTTCAGGGGGTTGAGCCTGTAACTCCTCCCCTTCTGGCTCTTGGGGCTGAACCAGCAGGCATTTTCCCTCTGCTGGTGGCTTGGGTCCTAGGGCTGTGGAAGCCCCGACTTGCCTCCCTTTGGGCTGTGGACGCCCCGACTCCTCCCTTTTGGGCTGTGGACGCCCCGACTCCTCCCTGTTGGGCTGTGGACGCCCCGACTCCTCCCTGTTGGGCTGTGGACGCCCCGACTCCTCCCTGTTGGGCTGTGGACGCCCCGACTCCTCCCTGTTGGGCTGTGGACGTTCGGGCTCCCCCCACTCAGGCGTAGGACGTTCGGGCTCCTCCCACTCAGGCGTAGGACGTTCGGGCTCCTCCCACTCAGGCGTAGGACGTTCGGGCTCCTCCCACTCAGGCGTAGGACGTTCGGGCTCCTCCCACTCAGGCGTAGGACGTTCGGGCTCCTCCCACTCAGGCGTAGGACGTTCGGGCTCCTCCCACTCAGGCGTAGGACGTTCGGGCTCCTCCCACTCAGGCGTAGGACGTTCGGGCTCCTCCCACTCAGGCGTAGGACATTCGGGCTCCTTCCGCTTGGGCTCCTCCCATTTGGGCTGTGGATGCTCAGGCTCCTCCCATTTGGGCTGTGGAGGCAAAACCAGCAGGCATTCACCCTCTGCTGGTGGAGATGGGGACAGCAGGTACTCACCCTCTGCTGGTGGAGATGGGGACAGCAGGTACTCCTCTGCTGGTGGTCCTGCTACCTGGGCTGCTGTTCCATTTATGGTTGCCTCCAGGTAGTTGAGGACAAACTCCACACCCTCCTCCAAGGTGTTTGGGGTGTGTTCCTCCTGATAGGCCTCCCATCTCTCACTGTCCATCATCCACAGGGCCTGGACGACTATGGGCAGAGACTGGGCCTCCAGCCCAGCATTCTCCAGGAACCAGCCCCGTAGTTTGATGGCGTCTTCTGCCATTGACTTTTTTTTTTTTTTTTTTTTTTTTTTTTTTTTTAAATCCAGACCCCTCCTGGTCTGACGCTTGGAGGCGCGGCTATCCCACGATGACACCACGTGTCACAAAGACGGCCAGAGTGGGTTGCGTCAGACCAGAAGCAGGAACACAAACAACAGAGACGGTGGTGATGAGCTGAGTGCAAATGGTTGCACTCAGCGTTTATTAACAAAATAAAAGGGTTTAACAGACAAAAACACGGGACACGGCACTACACGCCAAAATAAACAGACAGACAAAACGACTAAACACTTAACAAACGGTGCACGGAGACAAACAAACACGGTGAGTACAAAACACTTATAATTATTCTTATCACTTATTTTAACTCCTTTCTCTCTCACCCGTTCTCCTCTTCCGAACACCCAACCACCAGTGAGTGAAAAATGTGTCTCTATATATACTGTTGTGCTGGGATTCAATTACTAATTAATTATTCACTTGAATCCCAGCACGTGAATTAATTCTGTGCAACCCCGTGCTCGCATATTATATTTTAAATGCACGTGCGTGATGTGCAATCCCGTGCCTAAATACAAATCTACACTTTTTAAATACACGTGAAACACAGACCCGTTTATATCCCGTGTACCAATGACTATACACCAACATTTACACACGCAACATACAACACATAACACACAAATGCACACAGGGGCGGGGCACTTTGCCACAGTGCCACACTTATATATATAATTTACAGAAGCATATATTCAGATGCCGTTAAATACTATTCTTTACCACAGGTTATTGATAGTACCAGGATGTGGCGAATGTAGTCTGTCTTGTCAATATGCATTTTAACATATATCTTTAAAAGCTATTAAACTTTCTAAGAATTCTCTCTGGTTATTTACAGTATCACAATATGGGCGTGTATGGTATGGAGGTTGTCCATTCAGACACACATTTTTACATAATGAGAACCACTTATGCAATTGTGATGAAACTTGCTAAAAATCGTCTTTTGCTAGATCTTTATTGTATCATGCACTGGGTTGTATGCAGAGGCTGTCCAACATACTTTAGCACAAGCTATTGAGAGTATGGGGTATATGAAGGTATATGTCTTTCTGCCTGTTTGTCAAATTTACATTTTTCTATGGCATACATATATGAGGGCCAGTTGCCTTTTTTCCAGGCTACCAGCTTAAGTAAATAGTTGTGTATCCCACTTGCAGTAAAATAAATATGCAACATCTTAGATTAGTTTCAGTTGTATTCAGACATTATAACACAGTTGAACTTGCCAGTTATGAATGTTGGTAAATAAATAAATAAATAATCAAATAAACCAGCAATCAAATCTATTGACAGTCCCAATAATGATAATATTAAACCATTGTAAACAATTGTATATTTATGAAATCAGGTTTAAAAGAGAGAAAAACAATGTCCCCAGGTTTGTAAATGCTTCTTTTCACTTGGTGAAGGCTAGAGAAAATTCCATTGCTTTCCTTGCTTCTTCAGAAAGTTCCATTTAGGTTTTAGAAGACCAGCAGTTTGTGGTGACACAAAAT
This sequence comes from Acipenser ruthenus, assembly GCF_902713425.1. Taxonomy (NCBI): domain Eukaryota; kingdom Metazoa; phylum Chordata; class Actinopteri; order Acipenseriformes; family Acipenseridae; genus Acipenser; species Acipenser ruthenus. The sequence continues at coordinate 29,308,878 of NC_081190.1, read as the reverse complement.
TGAGGCAATACAAGCTGTCCAGTATAAGAGATCTCTAGCCTTTTCTAATTGTGTTACCTTATATAGTGTGGTGGTAAATAAGCACTTTCCTAGCCAGGCAGTCTGCAGTGCTCCAGTCTGGTAGGTGAAATTGTTTCATTATTGTCTGTGAGTCACCAATTAATTAGTAATTTTTGACTTGGATACATTTTAAATAAATTAATAGAGAATTGTAAAAAGGCTTTAATTGGCTATCAGACAGAGGTTGCCTATTGTAAGTGATTGTCTTTTGTAAAGCTGACATCCAAAATTCACAGAAAGAACTTCATACTACAACCAAACAATGGCCCACCCTACAGCCTCTTTCCATGGTTGCCTGATAGTGGGTCACTTGAGATCACTGGAACAGTGATAGTGAGTTCACTGTAAATTTGGGGTGTCATGGGTTTCAATATTGCTTTCAGCCCAAGTGTGCTCAGTGGACTCAGGCCTTGGCGCAACAGGAATTTGAAAGCACAAATTAAGTTGTTTAAAGTGCTCATGCCAGGTGCATGTAATCAGAGTAAGGAGACCATCACTGGCACACATCCTCTTTTGAGGTCACAGGGGTGCCTTTAACTTCTGAGTTTTAAAGTCATAATGAGTGAAACAGATGGTACAAAGTGAATATAAGCAACAAGAGCAATACATTAGTTTAGATAACGTAATATTTGATACCCACACCAAGTTGCATTTTGAGAAACTCTCATTTAACTCTTTTAAAAGCAGTTGGGAAAAGGTACCATAATCTATACAATATAGCTACATTATCCCTGAACAAATTATTCAGTGGTTGAAGAAAAGTACCATTAAAGTAAAATAATATGCTAAACATCAATATAAATTCACACAAAGTACTGCCATTGCTATCTTAAAATGTGATTCTTGATAATAACTAGGACAGTCTTGTGTTGAGTTAATATGTTATTATGTATGCATTGGTCTCCTAGCAGTGTTGTTCAGTGTTTGCCTAAAGGTTAATCATTTTGTCTAGGCTGATATGGAAAGATTTAAGCAATAGCATGTAGGTAACAAGTCCTCCTCGCTTTCTAATCCTTTCACCTGTCCAGCAGGGAAACATACCTATCTATGAAAAATGAACTTTTGTTTTGCCTGAAGGTAATGGAAGATAATCTCACGTTTCAAGATCTAACAAGTGTGAAAGTATACAGTGCTTCAACAGCAGTTAAATTATGTATATTATTTCAAACTCTTTTTTTTTTGTATTTGCAAGCAGAAACCAGACTGGCTTCGGGGCTAGTGTTTTATGGAAAGAGATGTAAGGCTCAAAAAGGTTTACTTGCTATCTAGAGGGGTAAAGGCTATATAAAAACAAAAAATAAAGTTGTACATGAAAGAGGTGGGGGTGTATTTGGGATTTACAGAGAACATGCTTTTCGTTTAGCAGAACAGTGATAGGAGTTTGCTTGGGTACACAAGGGGATATGGTTTTATGACACCACTCAGCAAAGTAAAAATTACTATTATTGATGTTTTAAATATGAGCTGATTTGTGAACTGCAAAAATGACGGGAGGTTGTATATACTAGAAGGTCAGACACACAGCATTGGAAATTGTCTCTCAAAACACTTGTCTGTTGTCTGAAGTTGAGGTGTTGATGTAATTAAGCTTGTTTAACTGGAAACTCCAGTTAAATCTCATCTCAAGGACAACAATGACAGTTATCTGTACATTTTGGGCTTTTCAAAAACAGATCTTCACGGCAGATACAGTTCAATAAAATAATCAACAAACAAACAAAAAAAAAACTGTAAATATTTATTCACTCCACTGAATGCAAATTATTGTTTTACAGGCACTTTTTCAGTTTTTGTTATGAAGCACATAAGACGCTAATCCTGTCCCACAACATTTTGTTTTGTTCTCTGGTGGTATCAGTTTGCCATCTTAAATAGTAAAGTAAAATATTAAATCTACTAAACACCAAATGATAAAATACTGTCCATGGAACTAGTCATACACTGATGTCTGAGGAATTGGAAGATTGGAAGAGACACAAAGAAAAATAACAATAATGTATTTGGCTAAAGGACCGCACCGTTTTAACAGTTGGGTCTAACTGTCTAACAGTTGATAGTCTAGTTTTATCTCGGCCATCAGGTTACAGGTTAAATCCCTCCTGGAGACAACCTAGGCATAATGTGTCTACCAGCAGCAGCATAACCTGATATGTGTGTGTTGGGGAGGGGGTGGTAGCGTTTGAAGTGTGCGTTGTAGACGTTAAGGGAGTAAGTGACCCTGCCAATGCGTTTCACAAATGCTCCTAACAATCTCAAACAAACCCAGCAAGTTCCCAAGCATCACCTTTTTTTTTTTTATAAACAAATGTTCATTCTTCAAATAAACCAAGAAAAATAAACAACAACCTTAATGTGATTTAATTTCTTCCTTTGACACAGTGGAAGGCTTAATTAGGTAGAGAAGGTGTGTCTGTCTGATGATAGCATAGACCTTTTAATGTGGAGTGAGGTGTGAATGTGACCCATTAGTGAAGCAGATGTGTTAACAGCATAAACATGAAAAAAGGGAAACAGGCCCACTTTGAGTATTTTTGTATCAAGTCCTGTTTCAGCTGTTCCTAATCCAGGTGGCAAGGCAGTGTCATATGTAAACTTTAGAGATTTATTGTAATATGGTGAAGGTTGTTGTTTAGGAGCCTAGCTTAGTCATACGCAGGATGTGGTTGTTTTATTATACCAATGTTCTTAGAAGTTGAAAAAGAAAAATATGTTTGTGAACAGGCTGGCTGTAGGGGTGACGTCAGGCCAGTGTTTTATTAAGACAAATAAAACAAAAGGTTTGAACAAAACGAAACACTTTTCACAAAACAGAAAAACAAACAAACAGCTCATTGGCCAAAACAGACAGACAGACACGGTGAGACAAACTCAAAACAAGTACGGTGCTGCTTTAATTCAACTCGTATAGCAATTGTAATTCTTTAATTCTTTTCCCTCTACTCCCGCTCTCTCCTCACCGAACACCCAACCCCGAGTGACTCGTGCATCTATATATACAGTTGTGCTGGGATTCAATTACTAATTAATTATTCACTTGAATCCCAGCACGTGAACTAATTTGTGCAATCCCCACGCACACATACTACTACATACTTTATCTGCACGTGAAGTGATTGTGCAATCCCCGTGCCTAAATACAACTATATATTTTAAATCAGTCGTGCTACACAGACCTATTTATATCCCGTGCACCACTATATCCACATATAACAGACAACATGAAATTCAAAAGATACGCACAGGGGCAGGGAACACTGCCACAATATTCTATAGTTCATTAAGGGTGTACTGTATTGTTAAAGACAGATGCATACACTGTTTGCACCACACAACCGCAGCCATTCTTTAGGAGGTTTGTAAAGAGATGGGCATGATCAAATTGTTTTCTCTCTTTCTCCAGGAGGCTAAAACCTAAAAGGCCCATCGGTTATTATGCATGCCTATAGGCCAAGGTTTTTGCTCCAGTGTGAAATGTGCATATCAAACTCTTTCAACACTGCACCTCTGGTCTGCCCACATATAAGGTTAGACACAAGTTACACAAATAGGACCTTATGTTAGTTCAATTGTTCATTGCGTTTGTCAGCACCATGTAAACAGACAACAATCCTATGATTATAATTGTCACAGACATGCCACAGAGTGTCTGTGGTAATGTGGGCTGTGGATATTGGATTTCAATTGCCCATGGGTTCATTACTTTGGGTAACTTCTGAACAATGCACTGAACTTGCTTAGTCGAAGAGTTATGGTAAACACAAAAACATACAACTCAATATAAGGACTATTAAGTGCATCTATGAATTGTAAGATTAGTATATTTTCAGAAACCATATGCAATTTTTGAAAAAGTGTTGAAAATCAACCCGCTAATGTGTTATTTACTCAGGAGTATCTATTTAACAACTGGGAAAAATGCCAATAAACACAAAATATGATACCTTAACACCTGGAGAAGAGCCCTAATTAGCTCTGATTGCCCACTTAAATATACACATCTTTCTTTTACGGAGACCCGAGTTCACACCACCAAGGTATTTTCATGCTAAGTGTGCAGCTAATGAAGCTGTGTCTGAGTGCGTGTAGGTGTGATGAGGGCCAGAGGAAGTTGTAACTTCCAATGAAGTGGCTGTACTGTCCCTCGAGAGCTCTGAGGACAAAACAGTGCTTCACGTTTAATGTAATGCAATATCAGTTATTGTAAACCTGGTGTTACTCTTGGTTCCCTGCAGTGAGCCAACATGCTGTATAGTTGGGGGACTGTAAAGAATGTATAGTAGACCAATGCTAGCTTTGAGTTGAACTGGGTACTACTAGATTCTAATCCTTTGACTGAGGTAGCGAAATAACAGTTTGAATTGTGGACTAAAATGGAAACAGTTTAATATTATGATTTCCAGACTGGTTTTATGGTGCCAAATGGAAACATATGTGGATGAGGTATATCAATACCACAAGTATTGAAGAGCATCATGGTACAAAGGATGTACCTGTGCTGGCCCTACGGGCACAAAGCTAAAACTAAACATGTCTTCTCTCCCAGGACAGTGGGGTACAACCATTAACTTGTCCCCCCTGCAATATTCTGCCCCTTGTCAATACCACATGTGTAGAAGAAATTAAACATCTACTGGAAGCAGTGCTGCAGTGCACCTACAGAGAAGACAAGCTTGAGAGACCTTTTGAGGGCACAGCGTTTTAAACTTTGGAGTTTTACAAAGTCATCAAGATGTGTTGGCTGAAAGAGAAAATTATATATAAAGGGACTCTAAGCAACAAGAAGAATATGTTAGTTAAGAAAATACTGGTGTTTCCTACCTGTACCAAGTTGGCCAACTATTTCTATGAAGAAATCACTGGAAATGTGTATTTTTCTCTTGCGCTGTTTGTCAGGAATTGATGGTCTCTTCTGTTCTGGTCCTTTCTGTTGTGGCTAATAATGATTTACCTAGAATTAATATACAGAATCTAGGATAGTAATTCTTTGAAAAACCAAGTCAGGCACCCCTTCTAAACTTGCATTACAGCATAACCCATTTTTAATACAGAGAAAGACCATCATAGTGTCTTTTCAGTCTATATCAGGTTTCCCAAACCTGGAAACCCCAAGTGACAATACTCTTTTTAGTACATGTTTGTGACGAGGTACACCCCGCCCCTGTATTTATTTGTATTTTTTGTTGTATCATTATCATTTAAATGTATTGTTTGGTGTTTAAAAACACTAATGTTTTGTTGTTTTACAGCATGGATGGGGTTAAAATTCCCCATCCAACTAAACGTGCGCAATAATGTGGCCATCTCCAAATTAATTAAGTGATTACCAATTTGGAGATGGCCACGTATATATTGTGATGAGGTGTGGGGCACTGTGGTCGAGGGCCGGTATTTTGGGCCACGGATTTTGCGCAGTCTGTACCCTTTTTAAGGAAATGTAGTCCTGTTGGTCTGGCGCAACAGGACTTCAATTCCCAGGAGGCCATGGGACTGATGGGCAGCCATTTTAGATGGCATAATTATAAAATAGGTGATTGGGTAATTGATTCAACAGCTGCCTTCAATTAAACAATTGGGAGCCTTTTAAAAAGGGCAGGGTCAACCTGTTGGTGGAGGAGAGTTGGAGAATGAGCTGGGAGCTGTGTGAAAAGGGAAACAAGAACCGAGTCTTTTGTGCAAGGTAGGACTTAAAAGTCCTGGTGTTTTGGGGCCGGTAAGCAGCTTAGCTGCCCGGGCTGTTAGTTAGGGATACTTGCTTGTTTAGTTAGAAATCCATAAAGGAGTTAGGCTTTTGTTTGTTTATCTTGGATGTTTTTTTTAAGCACTGTAAATAATAAACATACAGGTGCTAACATTCCTGGAAGTTTGACTTTCTTTTATGCTAGAGGACAGTGTAAAAGGTCTGGAGGAAGTGACAAACATAACACACATATTCAGAGTTGTCACAATATATAAAGAGCGGATCAGCAGCTTATCAGGCTTGGTTGTTCTGAAAGGAGGAACATAAGAAGATATAAAAAATACGATTGCTACTCGTGCTGAATTTCAACCAGCATGGTACTTGTTTTGTTTGAACCATTGTGTTTGTTTATTTTGGCCAAGTGTTTATTTTGTAAAGTGTTTTGTTTTGTTTTGTTTAATATTTTATTTAATAAAGAAAGAGCGCATTTGCAACTCACCCCGTAGTACCTTGCTGTGTGTTTACTTCCTGGTCGGTGACGTCACCACTCGACCATCCTGTCACCCTGTTGTAGATGTTTTGTGGTATAGGCCTATATATAAATTGGAATTTGTTGTTGTCAAGCAGCAAACTTAGATTTATATATGTCCAAATGCCAGAGTAGCTTTAAAGTGTAACCTTATAGGTTTACGAAGTATATCGTCTGATACACTTTTGGGTGTGTGCCATCAATAAGATTGAAGAGAACCAAATTCTCCATCCCTCTGGCACCAGTTTATATGTTTAATGTGTGTCCAGTGTTAGCTCCTCTCTGGATTTTAGTCTAATTTGCCTTAGCTGGGGTGATGGTGCCTAGGGTCCCTCCTGCTGAGAGATATCTCCGGTGTGCAGCTGTCTCACATCTATAAAAAAACTGCTCTTGGCTGAACAATTTTCTCGATGTAGACATCCACAGCAAAGCTCAATAAGGCTCGTTCAGCCATGATGTCCACCCAGCCATGGTTGTGCGCTTCTGTTCACCTGTGCTAGTTGATAATCTACTGTAGACTGGACTGGGCTTCGATATAAATAGTTCAATGTCATTCACATGTGCAAAACAGTGTCCAGCTGTACATTTTACAACAAAATGTTCTAAAAAGCTTATAGTCCTTCAAAAATTCTTACGCTTTTGGCACACATTTTATTTTAAATGGCACAGCAGTATACCACTGCGGACAAACATATGCTGTGGAATTACCTTTACATGCTTTCATGTAGGTTGTTTGTTGGTTTGTTTGTACGGATTTGTTTTAAGCACCACTAAACATTTGATTGAGTTTAAAAAAAAAAAAAGGTTGCATAATTATTATTTTTCACGAATTTTAGGAGTTGTCTTCCTTTTAACATATGCATTCTCTTCAATTTACAAAGGATATTTTAAGTGCTCAGTGAGGGTTTAGGAATAGAATATTGGCATGTTATCTCTGCATTCCAAACTACGCCTACGGATTCGAGCACTGACATTCCAGCAGGAAGACAACAATTGAGTGGAAAATAGGCTTACACGAATGCATTCTTTCTTCCTAATGCCAGACGCCAGGTTTCTGTTTTAATTCTAGTTTTTGTTACCTAACTGCAGCGTGTCATTAAAGAGCACTTAAGGCAGCTATTATAAAAATGACCATTTATTCCAGAACAATGCAGATAAAATGTGTACAGTAATTTAGGAAGTTTAGCACCTTCTATATGTTTTTATGCATCTCATGTCAATGTCATTCTGTATATAAGCCTATGGGCAGCAGTGTGGAGTAGTGGTTAGGGCTCTGGTCTCTTGACCGGAGGGTTGTGGGTTCAATCCCCAGTGGGGGACACTGCTGTTGTACCCTTGAACAAGGTACTTTACCTAGATTGCTCCAGTAAAAACCCAACTGTATAAATGGGTAATTGTATGTAAAAATAATGTGATATCTGTATAATGTGATATGTTGTAACAATTGTAAGTCACCCTGGATAAGGGTGTCTGCTAAGAAATTAATAATAATATTGCATCCATCATCCAACTTCAAAGAAAATGAAAGCCCAGTTTAACTGGTCAGTGCTAAATAAAAAAAGAATACTAACTATTATTCTTATTCTTACTAACTTGGGTGCATGTTTTTTTCTTTATGCCAATTCACAATGCGGAATCTGTAGAATTACATAGCAGTTGGAGATTACAAATACAACAAATGTATGGTTTGAGATTATATGTTTCAGATGTTTCAACTTCCTAGCCTAATAAGAAACTGTATTTCAGCGCTGAGAAATCCATCTGTAAGATTACCTGAACAGAAGCTGGGGTCTCATAAACAAACGTTCAAAATGTTTGTAAGTATTAATGCGACCCTCCTGCATCAAAGCCATGTTATATAACATAGTTTTTAATGCGTTCAGCGTGGTGATTGATATTCCTGGGTAGACTGGTACCAGGCAGGCACATTCTGTCTGGAAGGGCTTAATGTTCTGCTTCGCTGGGATTGAAAGCTGGAACCCGCTGGCCTGATTCAGTACCCCCCCTCCCCTCCTGTGCGAAAGCTTGCCAACAAACAGCCTGAAAGACTGTTTTGTTTTCTCAACAGTCACTGTGGTCTTCAGGGCAGAGAGCGAGAGAGACCGGGTGAGCAAAGAGGGAGTGGGTGCATGTGTGAATTGAAGAAACGGCAGCCCCGGCTGGTGTTGTTCATGGGACAGAGCCAACCATTTGAATCTGTGATAAAGAGATTTTCACACAAGTCAGAAAGCCTCAGAAAGCCTGAGCCTTGGTAAAGCCTGGCTAGTTCCGAGGCATGCAATTAGTTATTACTTTTTGAGCTGATTAAGCAGAACGCTATAACTGTGTCAGGAAGTGACCTGCAGAAAAAGGGAAAACTAATCAAGGTAGTTTAAATGGTCAAGGGAAACCCTAATGTGAAGAACCTGTAGTCTAGGACCACCGCCATAGGTCATAGGTCACTGTTGCTATATGCCTATACATTGTTTTGCAGTTCTGCTTCATATGGACAGCAGTCCTGAGAAGACAACAGTACATAGCTTTTCACAGGGATACACGCACCATCTGACACATGGCAGATCAGTTAGGAATGTTTAGGTTTTTTTTCACATCAGTATTGCAAAGTGGACTTCTCACTTTACAACAACTCTGGCATCTGGTGGTTTGAGTAATTAGCACCACAGAATAGAGAACAAGCATGGTTCTAAAAGACTTGCAATCTTGTTCTATACTTACAGCTTATTGCACCTGCTCTCAACTGTAAAAATGATTCAAACCCAGAAGAAAGACTTCACATTGCATTGGAAACATTAGTAAATAGAAAAAATATACAATTAAACAAGCATATATAACCATGTAGGTTGGTTGCTACTCACCTCAGTATGGATGTTTTAAATGTATGATGTGTTTTCAACATTCCTGTGACCTATAAAGCAACTACTGGCAATCAATCAAAGCAACTTCTGCTGGAAAACATGCCTGGGATTGGAACTTCTGAGGACATGGCCAAAAATGCAGGCTATTTTTCCAGTTCTGAAATGTTCACTTTAACTGCAGTACAGTAAAGCTTATCAAACTGAAGCTGCCACCATTTTGGATCCACTTGAAAGCCAGCAGGGTATGGTAAACTGCACAGCAACTGGAGCCAATGATGCAATTTCATTACCTTTTCAACTCTACAAACTTTGGTCTGAGCCACCTTTTTCATCAGTGTAGTCTCATTTTAGCCTCAGGCTTGTATCCCCCCTCCACAATTACATGCTAATTTATTAATTTGAGGGACTGACTGTCTGTAACAGGCCTGGAGGTATTCCCTTTGGCTTTGTAATGGAAATCAATACCTCGACCTCCAATCTCCTCCATTTACAGGAAATTCGAACTATTGGATTAGTCTCATCAAAACAACCCCCTTTTTTTCAATGTTAGGAAAAACATAATTGTTAATAGGTATATTATGCCATTTTAATGAACCAGTTGACGTAATGGTGATATATAGGCTTAGCTCAAATTGCAGGTTGTCAAGCTGTATTGTGATTCAAAGGGCTCAAGGGGTGAAACTATTAACAGTGCTTCTGCACCAAAAAAAAGGTCCTATTCAGTAATTTAAAAAAAGGAGGTCCCAAAGAGAGCACATTTTAATACATTTCACATTTTAGATGCTTTCTTGATAGAACAGCACCAACCACACATTTTGTTTTACAGGCGTAAGACATGGCTTTGGTCCCCAGTGCTGTCTGCCATGTTTAAGTCTTTACAGAAACAGCATTAAGTAAAATTGAACATATCAGTCATTAAACACATTCGTTTTTATTTGTCAATATTAAAGTGGCTTTAATCAGACAACAGCTTATTCTATGTTATCTTTTAATATTTCATTGTGGTATATTTTGAAAGCATGTGTGAATTTGTGTAAGGAAATCGCAGCGTAATTAACCAATTAGTCCAAAGCTTGATTAAGAAGACCGAGGGAGAGCTGGGAGGACGTTTAAGATAACGAGCAGCTTGTGTGAGCATGGATGACGGGGCTGAGCAATAAGAGTGGCAGTAGAGGTTTTGACAAACTGCTACTTTGTGTGTAAAACGGGGTGAGCTGTAGGTGAAGTTTTTAAACTGTTGCATATACTGGCAGAGTGGTTGATGTCCGCATATAGTAATTATAACTCTCATGTGTTCCCACTTCTGTTACATGTAGTAAGTGGGGTGGAGAAATCTAGAATGACTCCTATGCGATTGTTTAACCTGTAAATTGAAAATCAAGTTATTTTTCTTTCTTAGCTGTGAGATTGGGATTCTTTAGCCAATAGAATATGTGCCTGATGCTCGATATCTGAAGTCCATTGCAGGTAAGATTGAGGATTCACTAGGTTTGTACCCTGTTTAGTTGGAGCTTGATTTGAATACTTTTTGTTGTCAGAGTCCTCAACCACATCTCCAGTTCATTAATGTAACTACGTCTGGGTTGTTTTATTCTGCTTTAGGTCCCCTTTAGTGCTTTACAACCTGTGGTACTGACTTGTGAACAAAGCTGCCTATAATTTGTCTAGTTGGTTTATACACCTCTGTCTTTAAAAAGCCTTAGAATATGATCAATTTGATATAATCTCTAAATACACAAAGCATGTTTGATCTTATAAATCAAAACATTGAAGTACAGTTTTTCTTGTCCTCTACTTTCTTGAAGTTCATGTATTGTTCTTCCCCAATAAAATAACCTGGGCTGGTAAACTAGGGAAAAGTTCGGAAACAAAATTTGAGTTGCTTTTTATAGAGCTGGCGTAGTCGGATTACTGCACAGCGTAGTGGCTTAGTCTGGGTGTAGTTGCCCCCACTGATGATCTGCCCCCCCCCCTTCCTTATTTGTGGAATTACCCGCAATATAAACTGAGTTATAACATTATGAGGTGTATATTGGAATTGATTTCCACAGTAAAGTGGTTATTTCAGAATGAACCATTAAAACAGATGCTGCCTTTATAGGATAGGTTCCCTTGGGAAACAAAGTGGTGCTTTTCCGTCACATAACAAGAGAATCAATTGTTTAAAAAGTACAGCATGATGATTCACAGTGGAGCATGTTCATATATCTGTACCAAACAAAGGGACCTCTTTCCTCTGGGTTCTGAAAGCCGTGCCGCCTTGTGTGTTACACATATCAGAGCTGCTATGTAACAGCACTTTGTGAAACATGATTGTTTGGCAGATTTAGGATTTTGTTTTTTTACACTTGGATGCAAGTTCAGTAATGATTTTAAGGTTCTACTGCTGTATAGTTATGATAAGTACAGGCAATTCAAATAGTAATATAAGAGTGATTTCTTATTTTATACAATTATTAATTTCTATATAGAAACCATCCATTGCTGATATATTACGCTCTTCACATAAAATCCTAAACCTAATGTTATTTATGATCAGAAAAAATAGACAAAAGGTGTTCTCATGTAAGGCATGAGATAGGATGCCAACCGAAGACACTGTAGTCATTGATTATATGATCCAGACTAAAAGGGTATCTATGGCAATCAATTAGGGAGGTTCACAATTGCTAGTTGTCCCATATTTCATAGGCAGCGTGTTTTTCTTGTTCCATTATGAGATAGAGGGGGCATCTCTCAATCAGATTGTACAGATAAATCTATATCAAATGTACGATTACAATATGGTAATCCTCTAGTTGTTTGAGTTGGAAGATTACAGTAATGGCTACTTTGGAATGGCTTCATGTTTCAGTGAAGACATCATTCATAATTCTAAGCTCTATTACTCTCAAGAATCATGAAAGAGGCAGACTTGAACAAACTGTTTATTTTATTTGGAGTTGGTTTGCTACATGATGTGGAGGTGGAATGAAAATTAAAGTTGGAGCAATGTAGGGGAAACAATACTGGCTGGGGTGCTGTACTATCCTGGAAATCATCTGCTGCTAATAATGATCCACCAACGCCAGTTGCCTGCAGGTATGCTGTGTTTTTATTTGTTTTCTGCAGCAGTCTCTTTGTAGGAATAAACCACTTTAAGCTACACAGCCATGTTATGTTTTCTTAGTGATCAGCAAATGTGGTGTTTCCTAGAAACTAAAGTATTTAACCCTTTACATTCCAAGCATTGCACACGAAAACCCTAAGCCTTCTGAAAAAACATATGTTGCCAAGGTCACAATATTAATAAAGGGTTTTATAAACCTTCTTAAACAAACTTATTTGTTTTAAAGCAGCTGCAGAATATTTCAGTCTGTGGCGTTTTTATCTTAATACTCATTTTTGTAAGCAAAACCTGTTGCACTCCACTTAGTAAGCCTGCAGGTATTCTTCTACAAACTGGATACAATAAGTTTGGATATTTGATAAAAACAAGCTGGCCTGAAAGGGTGAAACCTGGTTTCCCCCTAATATAAACTTGTTCAGGTTGGAATCGTTAATGAAATTCAGCCACAACAAGAAAGAGGAAATGTATACAGCCAGTTTAATTGCTGTGTCTGAAGCTTTATTGTTATTGCCCTTTAATGGAAAGGTGTCAGTCGTAATGTTGATTAAGATAAGGTGACGATGGTGGACCCTGCCTGTTCAGGCTAATGAATACCTCTGGAACTACAGTAACAATTAAATTGAACTGGGCAGGGCACTGCAGGGGGGGTATGGTTTGTTTAACTAAACTGCTGTGTAACATTTGAAATTGTTTCCGCGGTCAGTGCTTTCAGGGGGCAGGCAGGAGAGCGTATTGTGAATCAGCACAATAGATTCCATTGAGACTGACACAGCTGATATTTTGCTGAACAAACATAACAGTACCACAGGTGAACTGTGGTTTATACAATGTGACAAGAGGTTAATGAAGTGCTGTAAAATCAGGCCTGTTTGACCCAATTTCCTTGGGAGAGGCCCAGGATTGAGAACTGCTTGGGTGCACTGGGAGGCTAGGTGACACAGCCGGCTAATTCACTAGCCTTTCATGTCTTTAACCTCTGGTTGCCTGGGTTTTCATCTCATGTCACTTTTTAGGTGGCATCAACATGGCCCCCAGTCCACATCACAAAAACACCACGTAGTTCAACCTGGTTGGCAGTCTTTGCTTGAGAGAGGTCCAGGACTGAGGTATGCTTGTAAAACCAGCTGAGGGAGCTTTCCCACCTCTTCCATAGGCACTACTTTCACCAGCAAAAATATTAAAAAGATGAACCAACATTTGGGGGCACTCATACCATGCCTAAATGTAGCCCCAGCTATTGATGAAAGCCCTTAATCTTTCATTAGAAATAAATGAACATATAAAGGAGAAAAATAAAAAAGACCAACTTGGGATACACCTTAAACCTGTAATTACGATCATTTGCATTCACTCTTTATCTCTTCACTGTCCCTTTTGGTTGTCACCGACTAACACGTAGATTGCTCCCTTTGTACTCTACACATCCCGACTGATTGTACTGTGCTGCTCCCAGTGATTCACACCCTCATCCTCCCAACCCCCACCCCATCACCAAGTGCAGATTTGGACTGACTCAGCCTTGGGCATATCAGATCTCACTCTGGGCTCCACCCCTCCTTCCTGTAGGTCCCAGTTTAGATTCCCTCTCAATGAGAGCGTGCTGTTCAAACAGTCTCCATGGTGAAAGGCCTAGACCACTTGCTCAAAACAGCATGTCTACCTGTCAGCATGCATACTTGGGATTAAGCTGCTGCGGAACTTTATATCACTGGCAGATTCTCTTCAGAAGCAACCTTGGCTGTTGGCCAGCAGGGAAGGCAGGTAAAGTGAAATGAAATGTTTAAACTGTCTTGATTGAATCATTAACACAAGCTGTCGCCCGCGTAGGTACTAGGCTATAGGACACCAGCTCAGACTTGCAAACAATGAAAAGAAGATCGCAGAGCATGTAAAGGTGAATAGGAAGTGCATGTATTGCATATGTAGTACATTTCCTCTTTAAGAAAACTGAGTCTAGCTAAATTAGTGTGAGTGTGTGTGTGTGTGGATGGGTGTGGGTGTGTAGTGAAATGAATGAATTGCTGGAGGAAAAAGTAGTCTTTAATTAGAAGCATGGTGCCTTTCAAAGCAAGGTGTTTTTAATTCAAAGTGATGGTTAGTTTGCAGTGTTCTTTTTTCTAGGAAATACATGTTCAAAGCACAGTGTTGAATTGTATTGATATTTCACGTTTGTGTGTGTGTGTTTTAAATTGTACATTAATTCGAATACACTACACTGAAGTATTATATATCAATATACTGTACAAGATGACAATTGAAAAATGTGAGATCTTCACACAACACTACATTTTGGGGAAGTATTTTGGATTTTTTTTTTTAATGTAATGTTTCAGCCCTGATAGAAAATAGTACGGTAAGTTTAAACTATGTATTTTTTATTTTTTTGGTGAACTAATCGTTAGGTAAACGTGACAGAATGTTTGTGTTTTCCCAAACAACGAAGCAATATTAAGGAATTATCAATTGATTGATGTCAGTTCAAAATACAAAAAATAAAATAATAATAATGTTTTGAAAAACAATGTCATAGAAAACTTTCAAACTGGAGAGTCAGGGAGATGGAGGTTGGGGGGGGGGGGGCGGGGGGGGGTGTGCTAAAACCATTTGCCTTTGTTGGTGCAGGAGTGAAAAGGGAGTGTCTTCATGCAGATTCTAGAGGTGCTGCCTTGCCTGATTCATTCAGTGCAGTGTAAAGATTAGCAGGGAAGACTACTAGCAACATCCTGTGTTCGGTGGCAGGCAGTTAAGAACTGCACATACTTCTTGAGTTTTGCAGTTTGTCGTGAGCCTGGAATTAACTTTCTTTCAAACTGTTTCCAAGCTGAAGGACAAACCCTTTGACAGGTTAGTTAAAAAATGACCTTTTTTTTACTCCATTTGTTCTTTTTTGCTGTAGAGATTTGTAGAGATTTGTTTAGATTGTGGCAGGTAGTTTGTTTGCTGATTGGCTTGTCAGGCTTTTCAAACTGCCTGCTGTGGGTGTTTAGATTTGGTGTTGACTGCTGTGTGTGTGGGTGTGTGTGTGTGTGTGTGTGTGTTTGGAAACAAATTTCAAAGACAACCTAGTTAAACCAGCTTAATATTCATTACAGTATCAGTTTGTATTGTAAATAAATACAGTAAACAATGGCACTGTAAAGCCTTTTTGTTTGTTTAATTAGGAATGGTTACCAGTGTGGTGTTATTTTGTGGAACGCATTAAAACGTGGTACACCATGTACTGCGCTTGCCTGGGCATGTGCAAATGATTTTAGCTCAGAAAACAAGGAAACGCCCATCTGAACGGGGTACAATTTACTGAGTTTGGCCCTTAAAGTTCTTTTTAATATCATTTTTCTTTCACAATTCAGCAAATTTATGTGACTTTAACTAATGAGCAACGAATTGGGTTATCTAAAATTGTAAACATATACAATGTTATGGGTGTACAGTTTGTCTTGTTTATAGTGATTTGTGCAGTTGTCAATCACAGCATTGACAGCGTACCGTTTTCTGGCGTTAAACAGGTACGCGTACCACATTCTGACAATGTTCCACTTTTTGGCCCTGCACCGGTATTTGAATTTTACTGGAATATATTTTAGTGTGTGCATATGTGTGTATCAAAGCTGTTTTTTCATTCTAGTGACAGATAAAGCACATTGTATGCAACAGAAGTGTGCTCACCTTTTAAATTCAATTTTAAACAACAAATACATCAAACTACCACATGGTGATTAGATTTTTCTACCACTCCCACTACTGTGATTTTCTTTGTGTTAAATAATACAAAATAACACATGGTGTATGATGAATGTAAACAGGGAATACACAAACAGAATGTCTTAATTATATGCCATTTGATTTCACTGAAGGCTAAATGAAAGGAAAGATTACAGTAGTGTACGTGCAGCAGAGAAAGTGTGTCTTTAGTGTATCTTACAGGGCTCTGTCCGCTTGACTTCAGTAGATAACCCAGGCTTGGGATTATTTTTTACTGTAAATCAGTACGATTCTTAGGGATTCGTGGTGGTTTCTTGTATTTATTTATTTTTAAGTTTGTCACCATTGTGTAAATCTCTTTTAATAATGTTTGGGAAATAAAAGGTGAATCCCATTTATGGATAATTATGTTTACAACATCGTTTTACAAAGCCAAATGTTATTACAAGGAAAAACAGAAGAATTATACTTTTAAAGAATACAAAGTGAGTAACTTTACTCAAAACCCACCTGCAGTGCCAAGTCTTTAAAATGACCACCACTGTTTGTGTAATAGTGTAGTTTCATAAGTTGTTGTTTTCTTGTTTTATTTTTGGGGTCATAAAATATGAATATAAATATTTGTATTTTATTTTATTTTTTTTAGGTAGGGGTAACAATAACAGCTGCAGCCCTGTCTGTCCAGGTCTGTGTGCACCCTGCCATTAACAGTTTGGGTCTTGTTGTGTTTTTTCATCCCAGGCAGTAAATCTCACCTAAGCTTAGGCAAGATCACCCCCAAAACAGCATGACAGAGAGCAGGAAATTCTCCACAGCTTCGGTTTTCAATCATGTCTTTTTGTTCACCATGCTGCCTTGGGAAACCTAAATCCAGGGCTGGGTTGCTCAATCCACAAACTACCTAATTTAATATTGTACAGAGCTTTTGAAGACCCTATTCTTGTAACAGCAGCTTTCTGTGTAGTAGGTCCACCCAAGGCAAACAAAATAATTAGGGCTGCAAAGTGAATTGTTTGCAGGTAGTGTTTGTTGAACACATGTGAGCTTAATGTTTTGAGTAGCAGGTGTTAAAGTCCAAGGTCAGGGAATTGCAATGGTCCAAGTTGAAAACAAAGCATGTATTTTTTTCAATGAAAACAGGAATGTCTGATTGGTCAAGGAGACTCATACCATGAGTTGTTAAGTGAAACAGTAGGCTGGATTTAACCTACCAGCACATGTCTGTATTAACAGTTTAAAAGGGTTTTGAAATGGAGATCAGTTTGGTGCTGCTGTGTTGAGTCTTTCTACTGGAAAGGGGCTCACGTTTGGCTGTCCTTGCTACTTAATACAACCGCCTGTTTTTCTCTTTTCCTGCAAGAACACCTTGGCTTTTTAAAAGAAATCGTAAGAGTCGCTAACTATAATCATAATGAAATATGATCAGATAACTAAATTCTCTTATGGCTTATCTAATACTTTTTTGTTTGTTTAGGGAGTATCTTAGATTCCAGGAATGTGGCAATTTAGTTTTTTTGTAGGAAAGCCTTGTTTTGAACTATTAGGTTTAGAAAGTCACAAGTATAAAAAGTCTCAGCTGCTAAGACTGCCATATAAAGGAAGAGAGATTTTCTAAACAAAGGCAAACCACATAATAGCGTGTGCTGTTCCACATGGTGTATTTTCATAGAAAAAGCTACCTCGCTAGTGACAAAGAGACCAAACTATTTTTAACAGTCATAAATGTGAATACAGTAGTGTTTACTTAGCAACACATACAACATTACTTACAGTTTACAACCACAAATGCACATTCCAAACGTGTGTTAAGTCTTTCGGCAACAGAAGAAATAGTAGAATATAAAGCATAAGCTTTTTAACAGACACTGTTGGGAAACATAATAGTGCATTGTGTTCTTCAACTGTAACACACAAATACTGCAAGTGCATGTGTAACAAAGCATGTGTTCAATACAGAACAAGTCCTTCTGCAGCATATTGGTTTACCTAGCTTTTCCAACCTCAGCATGTTAGATTTTGTTTATTCTTGGTGTGCAGTTAAGCTCTCAATATTATGGTTGTGAAAATGTGTCAAAGAATGATTTTACACAATGGCAAATTACCGGAAGCAGCTATATCACTCGTCATATGATACATCTAATAAGTTCCAAGAAAATTATTTTGTTTGTTTGTAAAATGTACATTCAAGGGGAACTGGCCAAGTGTCGTCGAGCCATTTGGTCAGCATTGTTGTCACAGATGGCTGTGTGGTGAAGTCCCAGACCAGAAAATAAACAGAAGCACAGCACTGTGGGTGACGCGCTGGGCGCATATTTATTAAGTAACTCAAATAAACCCGATGTTTAACTTTAAAATTATGATTAGGTTATATATAGTTATTTTAACTGCTTCGTGGAGTAATTGAATTGAAGAAAAAAAAAAAAGTCCAGATTTTTCAATCTGGAAATCTGGTAACCGTGTCGACCTCATGAGACAGACAATGTCGACTGACATGATTCAGTTTGCATTACCCAGACATTTCTTTGTTTTCTTTTTTTCAATTTCAAATGTAAGGTGACTTTTAATTGGATAATTTATTAAACATACTATTTTCTTTAAATTCATTGGCTCTTATTTCATTTTCAGTGATCTGATTGGCCAAATTAATAAGTGTAATAATTAGAATTACAACACATACTAAATTAAATTCAGTACGTGTACTAAATATTTGAAACATATACTAAATAACTTATTTTTGACCGGAATGGCCTTCCATACCCACCACACACTCGCGTGTGTTACAGTACCCAGTTTGAGTGTGTGTGTTCTACACGTCATTTTCTTTGTAAATTACATTACTAATGCTAACTAAGCATTACTAAATAAATAAAATCCACTTTTCCCTAATTTTACAAAAAATATTGTAGAAAATATTGTTAGAAAATATTGTAAACAGAGGTTCATCCAGTTCAGTTGAAAGTAGAACTTGTTTTTTGTTTAAACAGATTGATTTATACAATAAGAAGTTGACCATTTACACTGTGTTCTCAGAGAAGTAAGAAAACATCGTTGTAATCATAAAAACCTGTGCACAGATTAACAAATAATAAAATAAAAGAAATGGTGTAAATTCATAACCTCAATTTAGAACTGAGTAGTTTTTTCACTGTGTAACTGACAACCTGCTCTGTAGCAAAACTGGGAGCTATCCTGATTTACAGTAGAACCTAACAAAAGTTGAATACCTTTCAGTTTGCATTGCCCATACAGTATGTTGAATGGAATGAATGCTTTTGTTGATTAAATTGCAACCCCCCCGATTCTAAATTGATTTTTTTTGTCTCTTACACAGGTACAGGCATCCAAGTCAATTAAAAAAACTCTGAACTCAGTATCCTCTACTGATACCGACACACCATGATAGAGGCTGCACTGCTCTTTGGATCTGGGAGAGTTCTGCAATAATGCCAGAGGACTTGAAGATGTCTGTGTGCAGTGACTTTACGGAACACGTGTGGAAGCCTGGCTTTTGCAAAACCTGCTTCTATCCCAGAAGTTCCCACAGGGTACAGAGACCCTTTGAGGTTGCTGCTAACAACAGTGTGCCTTCACAGAGTGTCAAGGAGGTTTGGAACAAGACTTATACAGTCCAGACTGAAGACGACTATGCAATTACTTCAGCCTCCTATTCAAAGCCCACCATTGCGGTCAAGCCAACTATGATGAACTCTGATGTGTCCGACATGTGGACAGATGGGAATGTCAACGCTACTGATGTACAACAGGTAACACTTATACCATACAATGATTGGTTGAAATGATTTGTGCTGAGTATTGGTCTGTACATATTCAAATGATAATTCTTTATAGAAGTCACAGTTACCAGTGACTTCTTCTATAAAGAATAGTTAAACAGTCTTGTATATGTTTGCCTGCAGTATTATTCTATAGAATAGTTACCAATATTTGACCTTATCTATATTTTGCCACAAATTAGCTTTCTACTACAGTAAAACCTGTACAATCTGGTGTCACTTGTGACTGGAAAACTGTGTTAGCTTAGACTGTGTACTGGATTACAAAGTTACTGTAAATAATCTAACTGTACCTAAAAAAAGGTAAAATTACAAAAATATTTGAACAATTTAAAACTTTATTACCGTACATACAGAGTATAATAAACACAACAATACCTCAACAGCATATTTACCTGTCATTATCATTAACCCGTTCCCACAGAAAGACTTGTTCACTTGTTCCTACTGTACCTGCATGCAGGGTTCAGGTGCTTTCTGCTTACATTCAGGTTTTTTTCTGTGTTGCTTTTACCGTGGGCATCTATTCAGAATGTCTGAAATGGTCTGCCTTGCAGTTTTGAGTTTTTCAGTTAGATCTTTTGTGTTGGTTTTGGTAAACATTCAGCTTTTTTGAAAAGTGCACATTTCATTTCAAGAGATAGCTTGTTGTTTGGACTTTCAGACATTTATTTGCTGTTCAACAACTGCCCAATTCAGAATGTGCTGGTGGGGATTTTGAGTATTTACACAACGCCTTGTTTTTGTTTTGTTTTTTAGACTAAGTTTAAATTTAGAAAGGAAAATCACATGACCCGGTGCAGGATTACACATTGATTATAAGCAGAAGATACTTAAAAGTCATGCCGGATTCCTGATTGTTGAGGATATCACACCATTAATTTCAGTAGGGATTTGGTCAGGACCCACAATTCATGCCCAATTATACAGAATGCTGGTATGTGGAGGGGCTGGATTAGATACATTTTACTGTACAAATGGATATTCAATCACCGTAACAGTATGTGCACATTTGATAAAGAAATGCAGAAGTTTACCTAGGTTTTATTCAGACATTTTATTTTTATTATTTATTTCTTAGCAGACACCCTTATCCAGGGCAACTTACAATTGTTACAAGATATCACATTATTTTTACATACAATTATATTATTTTCTACACATTATTTTTACATACAATTATCCATTTATACAGCTGGGTTTTTACTGGAGCAATCTCGGTAAAGTACCTTGCTCAAGGGTACAGCAGCAGTGTCCCCCACCTGGGATTGAACCCACGACCTTCCGGTCAAGAGTCCAGAGCCCTAACCCCTACTCCACACTGCTGTCCAACATATTACTAGGTGGTGGCCTTGTGGAAGACGTTAACCTTGAAACATTGGATATTGCAGCAGTGGGTTCAAAGTAATGTCCAGGGGTGACATATTTATTAAAATTGTCATATTAGTATATTTTCATTATCAGAAGTTGTCAGCAGAAGAAAAAGGGCTGATTCAGTGAAATAAGTTTCAAAATGTGCAGTCTATACACTCTTAAGTGCAATTCTTCATAAGTTTACCTTCTGCAGTCTCATTTGTTACAGCACAACCAGAAGAGTCCAACAGAGAAACAAAGCATGATGCAGGTGCTGGATCTCTCAAAGCTGTACATCAACAACAACAACACCAACAAAAGCCTTAAAGATGTGATATACCAGAAAGCAACAGGCGACGCACTGGGATATCCCAAAGGCTACTCCCCTGGGGCTTTGCCGCCATTGGACCATAAAGGAGAAGCCCTTGGGCACCCTTTAATCATCAGCAACATCTTTATGAGTCAGGAAGAAGGAAGGGGGCCGCAGACTTTTAAGGAAAATGGCACCACCCCTTGCAAAGGTTTTAGACAGGAGCTCACCAGATCCGTAAACAGCACTTATTTCAATGGTGACTTAAGGGGCAATAGCTCTGTTGAGACACCGGACGTCAGAACACTTTCCTCTGGGAGCTGTGATAGCCACAGGGAAACCAGTTCCTGTTGCTCGACGGGGCACAGTTGGGATCAGCCAGGTTTGCAGAACTCCTTAGAGAGTCATGGGTGTTCAGACAGGAGGGGTTTGTCCTTGGTGTCTGAAGCTGCCAGCTTGTCGGACTCATGCTCCTGCCAGAGCAGCAGTGACTGCCTAAACTGCTCTCAAGAGCTGGAGTACCTTAGTCACCAGAGATGTGAGACTGCCAAACCCTGCAAGACTTACACAAAGGAGATCGGCAGACCTCAGAAATTGGGCCCCTTTCTTAATCAGCCTTTAGAACAGTTGTCGGTGCAGGTGCCACGCGAACCCATTTATGCTGAGAGCACCAAAAAAAAGAAGAGGACCACAAATGAGATCCCTAGAAGCCCTGACCAGGACCAGATACCAAACCTGTTCCATAAAAAGCCAGATGGCTTTGATAATGCAGTGAACCTCATAGACTGTTCATCTGGTGACTCCAGCCAGCGAGCTAAAATAACAGTTATGGCTGCCCACACAGAGGAGGACAATAGAACTTTCTATCTAAGCAGCCCAGATTCGGCTGTGAGTACACAATGGCAGCACGTTAGCCCAAACTCAACCCAGGAGCCTTCTTTCCCGTGGCCTCAGAGTAACTCTCAATCCTCTGAAGCCGGGCTAACCGACAAGAGTGGCGCTCTCCTACATCCTAGAACAAACACTCAACCCAGCCCAGCTATCCCTCCAAAACAGTCCAGAGGCTCATGCTCCCCGAAGTTGGGATTACCCACCCTCTCTGAGGGAGGGAAAGAGGAAAATGAACCATCGTTTCAAGCTGAGGTACACAGGAGTTCTTTCCCTTTCCAGTCCCAGAACAGAAATTCTGGGGACATGCCTGTGTCAGCTGCTGAAAAAAGGCACAAGTACTACAACACATGTTGGAGCCGGGAGTGTAAAATAGTAGAGGAGGAGGAGGGTGGCGAGGAGACAGCGCACCAGCAGTCGAGGGCGGCCGATATAGTTAATGGTGCTGTTGTGTCAGGACTGGACTCGAAGCTGGAGAACGCTGCTGCTGTTTCTTTTAGCAAGGAATATAATAACCCAGGGACGGCTTACAATAGTGCCAGTCATCACCATGCAGGGAGAGCATCCGAACAGGACAAATATAACACAAACATGCTATCCAAGGCAGCATCTTTCACTTCAGAGTTTGCAGAAGAGACAAGCGAGACTAATGACCTGGCACCTCCTCCCCCACCTCCAAAGAAACACCACAGGTACACTTTTTGTTCTTTTACGTTTAATTTAATTTATTTACTGTTTTAAATCTGAAGTTTTTAATAAATTAACTGAGAAAATTTAGTGATTCAAAGCACTGACACAATTTATCTACTCAGACTGGTAGTTGGTAGTTTCACTCAGACCTGAGAGTCCAGTTCCTTTGTGACTGGAGGGTGGTTTAGAAGGCATTTCAGATATACCACCAGTGTGTGCTGTTAAGTCAGGTACCAGACTAGACTGCTGCTGCTCCATAGCCACCTTTCCCTGTTTTATTCCCCATATCATAGTATGTGTTAAAGAGAATAAAAGCCAGGACAGCTATGAGAATTAAGTAATAAGAACAGGGCACAATGATTGTATGAGGAAATAGCAGTGGATAAACTCTAAGATTGAGTCGAGGGTTTTATACCAGCCAGGGAGACAGACTGTTGTCTCCTAGGACGCTAGAAACGCTCTGTAAGTATAGTTATGACAATTATGCTGATTCCGGTCTGAGTAATTTAATTTAGCAACTGGCTGGTGTTTGTAGTATGGACCCTTTGTAGTGTCTGGTTATCTAAACTGTATCTCATCATGTTATCACAGGATAAGAGGAAATGGAATTACAATGCAATGATTGATAATATCTTACCGTTAACATGAATAATGTTTCCACATATGAATGAGGGCAATTTTGGAACAAGTTTTAGTAAAATATCCTGAATCATGGTTGGTTTCTGCTGCAAGTGATAATCTTTAACAGATATGTAAAGCTTTCTATTGTCATTTGACTATGATAGCTGCTAAGTCCTGAAGTGACTAGTGATGTTAGAGACAAGAGACTTAGAAGTTACCCCAGGTTTGGGGGAATTGGGGGAACATTATCTGGGTGCAGCAGACATAGACAGAGCCTCTTCAAGGTTTGCTTCTGTTTGTAACTAAAGCAGCTGATAGTTTTGTAACTCGTTTGTGTAATGTCCCACAAGTGATGCCCCGTTTGTTTATGCCCATTCACAATAGAGAGCTGTACTTAACAAGTGATAGGATTGTTACCACTGAAAAGTAAATCTGAACAAAGGAAACAATGATTCTATTGTAGTTGTTGAAATAAAAGCATGTCATCGAGTTTTTCTCCAACATTTTGTGGTTTCAATTAAAATAAAGGGTTTTTGCAGGTATTTTGTTTTGCCTAGAACTTAGTCCAACCGACACAAATAAACAGACAACTGTAACCTCTTATTTCTTATTTGCACACAAGGAGGAATACTTGAAAACCAGGCAGTGCTTAACATAAGCTTACTGATCACAGCATTTGGTTTCAGTAATGGTGTGTTTTTTTTTTTTTTTGTTTGTTTATTTTTTACCTCAGGCCCAAACACTTTACAAGCACAATTATTGAGTCTTGACTGGCTTTGATGAAGCGGTAGAATCCTGTTGACATAGATTACTAGGAAACTCCTTCCCTGGTTCATCCTGGCATTTCAGTAAGCAAAGTGTGACATTGCACAGCACGTGTCAACAACTATGTCTACATCCATATAAACATAACTACAGCAACCGTGCAATCCCAGTAATTTCACCAAAATACACACAATATCAATTAGTTGCTAAGAGTAATATTAATATTAAATATAGAGGTTTTGTTTTGTTTTGTTTTTTAAATTTAGAGTGACCAATTATTATTTTGATTTATTTTCCCCCAATTTGGAATGTCCAATTATGTTTTTTCTCCTCACCACACCACTCAGAGACCCCCTTGAAATATAGAGTTATAAACCTAAACAGCCTCCCTTCAGTTGCAGTGATTCCCGTTCTGAGTCCTGAGGTCCCTTGTTTGTACCACAGAAGTTAATGCAGGTACAAAACTAGCAATTATTTTAATAGCTTACTATGGTATACCATGGTGAAAGCAAAGCACAGTGCAGCACAGTGAAAGTGTACTGAAGGTAAGGTAAAGCACAGACTAGCATTGTAAAATCAACTGATGCAGAGTGAAGTGTGGTAACCATGTGAATTCAATTTTGCTTTGGGGACCAAAGTTTGCTTCTCCTAGTCATAGCCACCATGCCAGATAGGCAACAACATCCCCTTAGCAACACAATCTTTTTGTCACCAAGCATGCAAAAACCTGCCAAGTCCCTTTTCGACCAAGCAGCGGGGGAATAGTTTGAATAGATTTCACAGGGCAAACACAAAAAATAAATGAATTTGGGTTATGTTAATGCCGAAGGATATGTTTTCTCTGCTTAGTTTAATGTGTGGGTTTATTTTAAGGTGGAATGTGACTTTAAACACTCCTCAAGACTTCAGACACTTGTTCAGGAAGTGTTGCGTTACAGCAAGCTGGTTTCTGAATGTAAATATAGCACCATAGTGATAAGTTTCGATGTCCTATTTACTGAGTGCCAGATAAAGCATTTTGTATTTCATGTACAGCCAAGATGAGAACTGTCTAAAGCCAACAGACAAAGAGCCTTTCTGCCTTTGCTTGTTACATACAGTAGTACTGTGTTCGTTTGTGTACATGGCTCGTAAGATTTAGCTTTGGAAAGCCCCCAGAAAAACTAAAAAAGGGAAGTTCAGAATCTTCAAGGCATTGCCTTATAGATGTATATATCATATTGTACTGAATTACTTTGTGATGTATTTTAACATGAGTTCTAAAACGCAGTTAGCAATCTTGACAGTTATTTAAATTGAAACCAGCATGCTCAGCCTTCTTAGTTTAATTACACAACCAGTCTTCCTGTGACATAAAAACATTGGGAAAGTTTCTTACTTTTATCACAATGGACATGTATGGACATCCTCCCCAATTATGGTTTTAAATGTCATGCTACAGGGCCCTCAACGCAGGAATTTGAATCTCAGGAAAGTATTTACACCACAGGCAACATAGAGGAGCCTTGCATCAAACCTTTTGTCAGGAATATTTATTTCAGGATAGAACCATAGTCACATGATACAGCAACTCGCTTCAATAACACAGAACCAGTAGCACACATCGTATTGTGGGAAATTACAGTTTGGACATTTTTTGCTTAAAATAAAATGTAACCCTCATTAAATCCACTGGAAACAAACTATCTGACGATTTCAGATATGTCAGGTAGCAAGAGAAGGTTTTATGACACAGTACACAGTTGTAATTATAGATTATAACAAAAAATTAAACATTAACAATAGTGCCGTTATAGAACTAGAATCACAACCCATTGTAGAGAAGAAGTGTTTGCATAATATTAACCAGATTATGGTAACCCCACACTTGATAAACAGCAGGGGAAATTCACATAGATTCCCCTATAAAACCATCACCTGCCCAAAACAACACATTCTTATGCAAACTGCTTTTTTTTTTTTCAGGCACAAAAAATGTCCAGACATGCAGACATGTTATTTAGAAGTACACCCTGTCCTTTATCAGACTCAATCTGGGTTGGGCTGTAGTTTTAAAAATACTTTATTCGTCAAATCCTTTTATTATCTTTAACTTCAAATATTGTATATTAATAGTGCTAAGTTGCCCTTTCTGTTTACACAAGTGCTTCACTCCCCCTTTCAGTGGACAGCAGAACACTCTGTGCCACCTCATTGTCCTTCTTATATACCACTCTGTAAGACAAGTTCCGTATAAGCTAACAGTAGTTTTATATAATCGCTGTTACTGCACAAGATGTTCTTGTTGTACAGTACCTAATCAAATGTGAATGTGTGTATTTGTTCAAATGAATGTGCACTCTGAGGATACAGTGTACAGAACTGTGTATGGAACTGATGTCTTAATTATTTTTTAAATGGTGGTGATGCTCAAAAGAACGGACGCTTATATCTTTAGAAAATATATCTTCTGTGGTTTTGTAAGCTCAGAATGGATGTCGCTATAAACAAAAGGTATGCCACACAGGAAGTGAGGCACAGGCCATTCGTTTTCTAAATATACATACATACACAGCCTTGAAGGCAGTATAAAGCTTGAAAATCAACCTATTTTCATTAGTACAGTCTATGGAAGCCCCGATGACCAGTAAGTACAACTTTTCATACAGCTGTCTTTACTTGGTTTGGCTATGCTGACACAGTGGTTGTATTAAGCTCAATAAAGGCCCATCTTTTAATGCCTAACACTGCAAAGCAAGTGTGTCTTCTGACTACAGCTGTTACTGTCTATTTTAAAAATGTATGTAGAAATCAGTGTTGCTTATATATGATTGAGTAGACCAAGAACTGTAAGTAAATAAGGTTAACAAAACTACAAACCTGTCTAAAATTTTAAAAACATTTTCATAGTACAAAATAAGTATAGTTTAATTATTAAAGATACAGTAGAAACTGAATAATTACAGACTTGATAACAGGACAGCTTAAAAAAAATACAAAATATCCACATTATTCTACACCTTGAGCTGCTCCAGCTTTTGTTTACTGTTATTTTTGTGCGTCTTAACTTTGGTTGTTGCAGTTTTGTTTATAACAACGACTTCATCAACTCATTTTATAAACTGTTCTACTTCTTCCGACTGACCCATTTGCTGAGAGATTTTTCAAAGTGATTACATTTGAATATATGAACACATTGAGGCATATTATGGAGTGGCTCAGTTTTTATATGCAAATACAGGTCTGTCCCATGGGGTGCGCAATTAAGTGATATATGCTGTGTTTTTGAGATTTAGGAAAGTTGTATGCAACTGGACTTTTATATGGAAGTGCAACAGAGGTAGGGTTAACTGCTGTTTACAAATGAAAACAGGAAACCTAAAGTTCTGCTTTCACATCCCAGCTCAGCCAGTCACTTTCACTGTTGCCCTGGAGATAAGTGACGTAACTATGACCCCATTTGGAAGTAGATGTGGCTCGCCATCAGATCTGCTTTTTTTGTAAAATGTGCAGTTTTCCTTTTACTAAAAAGGTGAAGATGGACCTGTGACTTTACAATTAAACTATGGCCCATGGTCTCAGTGTTAATCATTTCCAATTGATCTCTTTGTAACTTATCAGTATAAATTTGACAGTAGTGATTGACAAATGATGATGTTTTAGACTCAACCAACAAGGATCTCTGTGATTAATAGTGGTTGTAGGAAACTTTTGTAGTTTTGTTTGACTTTGATGAATTCTTCACTAGCAATGTACACCTTTGTTCTATGACATGGTGTTTTGTGTTTAATAATGATTGCTGGGGGCTATGAAAAAGAGTAAGCAGCTTACTATCTTCCTAACCGGGGAGATGTGTAAAATGAATGCAGTTTCTAACAAACAAGACTTTTAAGTATAGTCTATATTCAAACATAACACATTCATTTTAGTACTAGTACTAAAACTTATTTGAGTTTGTTGGATGGAATTTAACTGAATATTGGTATATTTACTGTGAATGGAATGGAAATAATCATCTTTTAGATTATTTAAAATTAATGTTTTATCCTTCACAAAAGGAGAAGTTTATTTTGGAATCTGTACATTCTAACGTCACTGCACATCACAGAAACGTGGTTCGAGCAAAATTGTAAAAGCGCAACTGAGATCAGAGAAATAGGAAGTGGTGAGAAAGAAATATCTTACAAAGGGAAGGCTAGTCTGTGTCACTTGCTGTGTCAAAGAAAACCAATGTGGATTATACAACTAGACAGAGATCATGCAAAAAGGATGGTTTGAGGTCAAAACAGAGAGATGTAAGTTTCTGAGAAAATATGTATATGCAGCATTGTCATTGTGTGCATATAAATTAGCAGTAAAGATATTTCACATTTTAAATACAGTTTAAGGAAGTATTAGAACAAGAATTAGAATGAGAGGAGGCAACCGGTTAGAGCTAAAGGGTAGAAGCATAAATACTAATCTTACCTTGGCGGCATATAATTCACTTATTTGTGTTGTCTGTAAAAAGCCCTTAACCCTCCTGTTGCAATGTGTTCCTTGTGCATGATGATGCATCAAAACGAAGAATCTAAATACATAATAAATAAAAACAGGTTTGTTTATGCAAAAGTGATGTGAAAGGTTGCTATTAATAAAGGAATCAGGTTACTTATGCTAATTTTGTACAATTATTTTTGCTTTCATGCAGGGAGTCTAGTAAATGGAGCCAGAGCAGCTCTGATTTGGAGAAAGCCAGCCATGGGTCTGCTGAGAGTCTGACACAATCCTTAAAGGGACTGAACACAAGCTTTGCGACTGCCTCTACTGACAGCCTGCACTCTGAATCTAGAATGTTCCACAATGGGAGTAAGTCAGTTATACTCGCTCTCAGCTCCTGAGTTACTTCAAAAACATTGTATTTTGTTCTGTTTCACAGTAGCATCTGAATGCCATTTAAGTAACATTGTGCTGAACAACTGTGATTGTTGAACATAAAGGTGTCTGCTTATGGTCTGTTTTGATAAAAGAGACACTTTGTGGGTTTACCACTAATGCTTCTCCTTACCTGTAAGGGTAATGCAAGTTTAAACACGGAGCTTTTGCATAACTCCTGCTTATTATGTTATTGCCTGTGACATTCTGTGAGCTGGTAAATTAAATTTACATTGACATGAGCATTCTTAGTGAGAACCCCAGGCCTATCTTTATTTGATGTGGTCATTACCACTTGGTTTGCCAAGTGGAGTACAATACTACTGATATATTCATGTACCAGTATTTTTTACCTTAAACAAACATAACACACATATATGTTAGGAAATACTGACTGGCCTATCTTATAGAGGATTTTATGCAATGTGTGAACTAATGTCAAACAATGATACTAAGAGGCTTTGATCTGAGTCTTAACTCAGTTTCTCTGCATCAAGACCTATTTATCATTGACTAGAATCCCCATTGCTCAGTATCACTTCCTTCTGACTTCAAAGTACTAAAGTAAGGACTGTTTTATTGTGGAATTGTGCAGACATTACAGTGCCTTGGTTTAATAAACTATTAAAGCAGAAGTCAGCATTACCAGACCAAACACAATGTTGTAACCCAAACAAAAGATAACTGCTTTTCGAAGCACTTTACAGTACAATCAAACATACACCAGTAGTTACATCCTCACTCCTGTACTGTGGAGTACTATGTATAACAGCAAAGACTTTAATTAAAATCTAATAACAGGTTGTCAAAAGTTGTTTTTTGGCAGCTACTGCTTTGTATAACTGCAAATAACTTTTGCAAAAAAAATGGGGCGTCCTCTTTGAATTATTGGGTGAAAATGTCCAGTGATGTCAATAACCCACTGTATAAACAGCAGAATTTTTTTTTTTAAGTGTCTTTAGTGAAAAACACAAGTCATTGTGCTAAACAGTGGTCAACTAAAAAAAATCTTACAACAAGCTAGGCCAAATAAATGTGTTCCCCATAATATGAATTAGGCAAATCCCTAAAGGCACCATACGACTGTTCGAAGTATCAAAAAGTATTCAAAGTCCCAAGACGAAAAGGACAGTGACCTGTATTAGTAGACCGCAAAACTTTGCAAGGGATATACATAGATGGCATAATTGAGATATGTAGACCTGTGCCGAATCCTAAAACACTAGTTTTATAATAAAAAGATCTTCAGAGGAAATTTAGTTGCTAATATTGTTGCTTTACTATTGGCTCTGGCACTATTTCCTATATGTCTCGATGTAGTGTAGTTTTACTGTAGAATGAGTAGCTCATACAGAAACCATTTAATTACAGTAGCAGTGGTTTCATAATGCTAGTTTCTATGTGCCTCAGGGGAATAATAATCCCATCCAAAAACATTAAAGGCAGTTGCAACATTCTCCTGCTTTTCCGTGATATGGTATAGTTCATACCACTCCCTAAACTGTGCATGTGCATGTGAGTTATGATGGACACCACACTGCGCCTGTGGAAATACAAAAGAACGTGTGTAGCCAGTAACTTACCCTGCATTTGTTTAAGTGAAACTGTTTTTTATTTGATTCAGTCTCATTATTATCACTGTGATCCTGAGATTAATTGTGGCACCTTCTTTAAAATCAGAAGCTTTTTTTCATATTTTTAATTCTGACAAAGAACTCACAAAGACTGTGGTATGTATGCAAAAAACAAAAATATATGTAAAAAAAAAAACTTTAAAGAAGAAAAAAAAGGTAATCCTATTTTTTTTTTAACTTGCTCTAACGAGAATAGTCAAATCAGCAGTAAACTGGAATGTGTGAACTAACGCCCTGAAGAATGGATAAGTTATATAGTCACCTTTTGCTGTTTTTACTGCAACTATAGTTTACAACTAAGTCAACAGAGTCCTTCTGAGAAGTTTCTTGTTTGCATTGCACATTTTACAGTTATGAAATCATTTGAGGCATTAGCCCAGGCATTTGTCTGCTTTGGTTGATTTTGTATAGCTTTACCTCCAAATCTATGAGTCTGATTTATAAATAGGTCAATACATTTGTATTTCATTTCTAGACTCCTAGGTTCAAAATCTGGCTTGGATCACACATCACCAGATGAGATTAGTTGGGCTGAATGGCCTCCTCTACTTCATGAATTTTTGTATGTTCTTGTATTAGTTTGGTACCCTCTACCTAGTATACCACCACCTAATTTGGCTCAATATTATAGTATTACTTTTTTTCATTGGTTCTCTCGCTTTTCCCTTTCTAGGTCATGAAAGTGCTCTTTCGCCAAGTCCGTCCCATTTTAGCAAGAATAGGCTCACCTCCTCCCCTGTTTCCCCACAGTCTGACAACTCCACAATCAGCTATGGCAACTCCCTCCTGCCTCCCCCTCTCCCACAAAAGAAGATGGTGAACAGGGCCGTGTCAGCTCCAGATCAGTCGGGAGGCAGGAGTGCCACTCATCCCAGGAGCAGCCCCCATCTGATCTTCAGTAACTCAGAAGGCAATGTCTATGGGCAAGACAGGTCACAGTTCAGCTCCCCCTCTAGCCCTGTGGATCAGCGGCACTTGTATTCTTCTAACGAGTCCCTTGAGAGGTGCCACCCCCCGCTTGGCCAACAGCTGCGCTCTCGGACTATGGAAGAGGTGGCTGGCAGAAACAAGAGCAGGCTGGGTCTGAGGAACAAGAGTGGGGCATCTTTCTCCTCCTCCCCCCAGCTCAGCGTGCCCAGCTCCGGCTCCAACATCCAGCTCCACACCCTCCTGAGCAACATAGACAATAGGGAAGGTGTCTATGCTAAGCTGAGCAGCTTGTACACAGAGTCCCTGCGGCGTCTGGCTCTGAAGTGTGAGGACCATTTCACCCGCGACCAGAAGAACCCCCTTCGCTTCGACGAGAGCAACTGGTCACTCTTTAAACTGACTTGTAATAAGCCCTGCTGTGATGCTGGCGATTCTGTCTATTACTCAGCCTCTTGCGCCAAAGACACAAAGAACACCTATGCAGTCAAGGTACGGGGTGTCATCTTTTTTTTACAGGGTTCATGTTGCATAGTATTTATATGGTGACTATGGTTTCATTAATTATATATATTACCTGGTAAGTACTTAGTAATTGGTCTGTTAATCCCAGATATTATAAAGCAGGTGTAGAGGTAAACCAGATGATCCTTTTTTGTTTTTTTAATTTAATAGTTGCCAATGATTTTTACCCCAGTTTCTCCCCAATTTGGAATCGCCATTTGTGTTAGTATTAATCCCGGTTCACCGCTGCAACCCCCCGGCAACTCGGGAAATGGAAGCTGAAACACGCGTCCTCCGAAACGTGTTCCTGCCAAGCCGTCATTTTTCACACTGCCATCAGACCCATAGTGCCAGAGGACAACACAGATCTGAATGGCTCCACTGCAGACCCGCAGGCGCTCTATCAGCCAGAGGGGTCGTTGGTGCGCTGCGAACCGTGGCTTGCCCTGCCGACTTAAGCCCTCCCTACCCGGGCGGCGCTCAGCCAATTGTGCACCGCCCTCTGGGAACCCCCGGTCACGGTTGGCAATGACATAGCCTGGATTCGAACTTGCGATCTCCAGGCTATAGGGCGCATCCTGCATTCCAGACAGCGCCACTGGGGAGCCCCATAAACTAGATGTTCCATGAGCTGTGGAGGTACACACAGTTTCATATCATGAAGAAGAGGGAGACAGTAGAGCAAAATATTGCTCTATTGATCCTAAGTCCAGGCAGGTGAAGTAATTTGTTGAGTGACTAAGCTGGGTAAAAAGTCACAGGATATTACACCACAATCTAGTACATACCCATTCTGGGAGTTCCAGTGACCTGAGCTTGTGTCCTCCAATCAGGAAGAATATCCAACCAAGCAGCTAATTCATGTCCTCATGGAAATTTTTTCTCGAATTCTGTAGCAAGTCAAACCCTTGACTGCTTTATATTAAAGCACACTGAGTCACTTGGAGCAGCTAATATAACTAACTAAGCAGCCACACAAATCCCAACTCAAAATGTGTCAGTATTTTGTTGACATTAAGGAAATATTATAAATAACTGTATAATTAACATGATCATTTGGTCATTTGACATGAAACGGCCTGGCCCTCCAGCTAAACTACACAGCCTAGATTTTGGCCAGAGTCAAACATACTTTCTGAGGGACAGTGCTGTTTAGACAGCTGCTGGATAAAGAACAAATGTTCCATTCATATTTACCCTGCCAAATTGTACTTTATTTTGCTTTATAAAAATGTAAATCTTTATATTTATTATGTGTTGCTATTTTATGAAATAAAAAAATTAATTCATAATTGTACATAAAAGTTTTTCAAGTATACAACTTCTAGCACCCTTAAGACATGGCTTTAGTGTTGGTAGTAGTGTGTTCCCTTTGTGACACTTCCAAGGATGCATGAGGGTTCCCTTCAAAGAAAATTAAAAAATCAGTACATGGTTACCTGTGGGTCAAAGAATTATTGCCAAAATATCATTTTTTGTTTTCTCTCTTTGCAGATTTGTAAAAACCAGAACCCAGACTCTAAGCAAGGTCATTTATATGGCCTGGCAGTGCAACAGGACCTGCCTCCCCATTTCAATCTGCAGCAGGACTGCGGCCACTTCATCGCCTGTGTCCCCCAGAGCATGCTACCCCCTGACGAGGCTGCTGGAACAGCCTCCTCCTCACAGCATGGTGCAGCAGCTTCCACAGGCAGAGATACAGCCCTCCCCAACCACAACGAACAGGAGCGAGTGGTGGTGATCACGAGGGATGTGGCCTACCAGAGCACAGCAGACTTCGTGAAGGAGTGGGCCACCTTCCACGGGGTGCAGCCGGAAGTGTACGAACGGCGAGTGTGCTTCCTACTGCTGCAGCTCTGCAACGGCTTGGAGCACTTGAAAGAGCATGGCGTGATCCACCGGGACCTCTGCCTGGAAAACCTGCTGCTTGTCCACAACAGCAAGCACTCGCCTTCTGACATCAAAGACCAGAGGCACCTGCCCAGGCTTGTGATCAGCAGCTTTGCCAAAGCTAAGCAGAGGGCAGGCACCGGCGTCGCCTCAGACCCCAAGCTCAAGAAGGACCAGGCACGGCTGGCCCCGGAAATTGTCTCTGCTTCACAGTACAAGAAGTTTGACGAATTCCAGACAGGCATCTTGATCTACGAACTCCTCCACCAGCCCAACCCTTTCGAGGTCAGCCCCAAGCTCAAGGAGCAGGAGTACTACTGTGAGGAGCTTCCCAAAATCCCTGACGTTTCCATCTACTCTGCAGGACTTCAGCAGCTTGCCTGCCTTCTACTTGAGCCCGACCCCATCAAGCGCATCCACATTCAGGAAGCCAAGCGCATCCTGCAGTCCCTGCTGTGGGGTCCTCGCAAGGACCTGATAGAGCAGCAGTGGGATCATCAGCAGGGGGGTCCTGTTGAAGGGCTGCACAACTGGCTGAACCTCAAGAGGGCGCTGCTCATGATGAAGTTCGCCGAGAGGTCCCTTGAGCCCGAACAGAGCACGGAGCTTGAGGACTGGCTTTGCTGCCAGTACTTTGCCTCCGCCAACCCAATTTCTCTATGTCACACTGCGGAACTGCTACATTTCTGTGAATAGTAACTAAATGGCTTAATATTAATAAACACCTTTGTTCTTATGTGCCATTAGTTCCTTTAACTAAATTCCTTTATTATTTCTGTATGTTCAGTCTGTGATTCAGTAGTTGTTGGAACTCTGAACTCCAAGCTAGGAGATATTGGTTTTGAAACAAAGATCTGTCTAAGCTGCCTAATTTGCAACCTTGTACCTAAACTGAACTTGGTATAATTTGGGTTCGACTGAAAGCAAGATCAATCTCATTTCCCGAGTAAACAGACTGAAGGCTGGTTTCAGTTCCATGTTTGAAATTAAACAGTATAGAAAATGTAAATAAGCTGTTGAACAAAATATAGATTAAAAGGGTTTAAACTCTTCTGGATTTTAATTTGGATTTTAATAAAGTACATATGCATATTTTATCCATTGTGTTTTTCATTGAGCACTGGAATATTGAAACAACTGCTGTCATTAGATTTTATGTTTACAAGGAATTTGTGTCATCAATTATGTTATGTTTTTTTTTGTTCCACGGATGCCTAATTTCCAGTAAAACTGGAAGGGAAGACTACTTAAACATTTCACAAATATGGAGCTGTTAAACAGTGTTTAATTTGTAAATAAAGAGGTGCTGGGGCGCAAGCAATGACAATAATACCGTTCTTAAGAACCACACATTCAAAATCATGCACATTCATGTTACATGCTTACAACCATTTATATATAAAGTACATCATTCATATATAAAGTAGTAGTACATGCAGAAAAATTAATTCAAGGCAACCACGGGACAATAAATAAATAAATAAATAAATAGAGCCTGCATACATAGTAGGGTTACCACCTTTGAAATGCAAAAAATTTGCCACCAACAACCCAACTGCACCGCTCCCTCACAGAGAATTACAGGACTACATGTCTGCTATGTATGTTAATAAACAATATTTAATTATTATACCAATTATATATAACAGCGACTTATATATAATTGGTATAATAATTAGGTAGATCCAGAAGATAAATAGATACCGGTAGATAAGATTTGACATTTTTCTTACCTTGGTGTTTCCGAACGTTGTAGCCTACAGATAATCCCTTGAGTCTATTTTTTTAATTTGTACTTGCTGTTTGATTTTGCCGCTTCCAACTATTTATTGGTGACATCGTAGAATTCCACAGGAATAGCTGAGGTTGCATCTAATGCAAATTAAGAAAACGAATTTGAGAGCAAAAATTTGTATGACATTTTTAACTTTCATAACTGCAGTGGTTCCAGGTCTGCGCCCCGGCAAGCCCCGGCACAAATTGAGCACTGCTATCCAAAGGCTGAAAATATTGTCTTGCATGTCCTCTTTTTTGTCTAAAACTATTTGTTATTATTTAAAAATTTTTGTAAATCATGCTTTGACTTAATCCATATTCAATATTAATTTAATGTGTGCAAGTGTCATATTCAACTGCCAATAAAATGTAAATACATTTTTGTATTGTTTTCTGGTATTATTCCTGCAGTTTACATATATAAAAACTATATTTTAAAAAAAGTAGATAATCATGACCTGCATTCACAGCATTTGAGGAAATGGAGCACATCCCCTGTGGTTAGGCTCTCCCTGTCGGCAGAGCTTCTACCACTGATCAAGAGGGCCACTGCACCACTCCACCACCTAATTTAACGCTCCTGTCCAAGGACGCTATCTGCCCTAATAAACAGTGCCGGGTCTCGGAGGGGATTGCCAGAATCTCACCTACTCTTTTGATTTATATATATGCTCTGAACACTTAAACTCAGGGGAGACATTTAAGGAGGTCCGAGATGTTTTAAACTCCTGTAAGTGGTTTTGTTCGTGCACTGGGCTTGCTATATGTCCAGACAACTTTTTAATAATCAAGAAAATCACGCAGACTAATTTAATTTGAAATTTTAACGAATCAGAGCAGTAGTAGTGCTCTTTTCAATTTATTAAATGCTTTAAATGGATCGAGAGGTTGCAAGCCACTTTGGATCCCTGCTAATAGGCAGTGTGGGCGTTTCCAGTGCCTTTACAGGTTTAACAGCATTAATACTTCAACACAGTAATACAAATATGGTTATCATATGCTTAGCCTTCAGGCTATAAAATGCAAAAAGCTAAAGCGCCCATAGCTACATCCTACAAAATTCAATATATCACTCTCTTAAGACTAAAACATAAATCCTATACCTTATAGCAATGCATCCAATATAAACGAGATATAAATTCAAATATATGCTTACCTTCCAGTATATGGAAGTGTAGTGTAGGATATATTGAAAAATAAGAACTGTCTTCAAAAGACAGAGACTCCTAAATACAACCAAACAACAAACAACCCTCAGAGCATGGACCAAGTCAGCTTGCAAGATCAAGTTCAATGGTATCAAATAGGGTCTTGCTCTGGGCTTATATAGGAATTTCCCTCCATTGAATACATCAGGAGTCCCAATTAAATCTGCTCATCAATCTGCCTTGACAGTGCTTACCTTCAAGTTAATGATATATTCTAGAAGCATCCGGTCAACTCCTTTTAAAACTAATTGGAGTTACATAACAAACTTTGAAATTAATTGGATATAACTCCTTTCCAAAAATATTGGAACATGATCTTATAGTTCTCTTTACGATACAATACGATACAAGTTTATATGTGTATTAAAAGAGATGTTGTTATATACAGTATATATATAACATCAACTTTCTGTGTGATTATATTAACTTGGATCTACAATATATTCCCTCTGAGCAGCATATCTCGTCAGCTTTTCAGATTAGTTTACTTTCATATACAGGTGTGTTAATAAAGTATTGAACTGTATGGGTTTATCATAAGCCCTTGTATGAAAGTACTAGACATACCGTGGTCAATTCAGTTATTTTCATTTAAATTTAAGCTATAATGAACATGTTAAATATAATAGCCTTATTTAATTGTGCTGTTCTTGGACCAAACCTGACCTCTCTCTCTAAAAATTGGGCAGCAGTGTAGAGTAGTGGTTAGGGCTCTGGACTCTTGATCAGAAGGTTGTGGGTTAAATCCCAGGTGGGGGACACTGCTGCTGTACCCTTGAGCAAGGTACTTTACCTAGATTGCTCCAGTAAAAACCCAACTGTATAAATGGGTAATTGTATGTAAAAATAATGTGATATCGTGTAACAATTATAAGTTGCCCTGGATAAGGGCGTCTGCTAAGAAATAAATAATAATAATAAAAATTTGTCTGCACAAGCAGGTTTCAGGCAGGGCTGGAGATGCAGTACTGAGTGTCCTGTTGATATACAGTGCCTTTTAAACCTGTTTTACTCTGAAAAATAAATACTTTTAAATAGCATGTGTAAAATAAACTGTGTGTGTGAAAATAAATTGGACCTGATGTGTTAACCTTCAAGGTCACTGTGTCCATGATTGCAGCAGGCTTGAAGGAAAAATGACGCCAAGATCTGTGCGTTTAGTCCTTAATACCCTCGGGGGCGTGCATGACTTCGTCAAAGGCTCGGCTGAGCAGCTTTGGTATAGAATATTCAGGTTTTGGGTCTTTAGGAGGTAAACACCCATTAGGTAATGGTTACATTTCTGTTTCAGGGAACCAGGGTTATTATAAGCTAACGTTCTACAACAGAACTTGCATTGCATTAGAGCATCATTGTTTTAATACTGTACTTTAAACTGCACTCTTTTTTAATTGTGCGCTGTGCTTTGCTGCTATATTGGTTTCCAGTTTTAGAGAGACCCACCTCCTTGTTGGGTTACCTGAGCGAATCCTTTGTGCAATTCAGATTTACTTCCCAGAAATATGTTAGAAACATATGCAAATTATTCATTCAGAGTTGCGTTTTCAAGACCTGTGGTCCTGACCGCAGCTGAGAATAAAAGGATCAATACAGTATAGGCAAAATAAAATAGAAAATGTCTGAAAAAAAAGAAGTGAAATGCTGTTCTGTGATATGTCTGGCTGCCACAATATACAGAAAGAAGTTTTTCAGAGAGATATTTAAATAATTCAAATGTGTGTTTGCAATGCTAAACATTAACAGCAAGCATTTAGTTATTTTCCTGATCATATAATTTTGTTGTAAGTACTGTACAAGTATTAATGTAACAAAAAGTAGAGCTATAGTGTAGTTAATGTATCTGTATTTTGAACCAAAATAAGATACAGGGAAAAAAAAACAATAGGTAAAATTTGGTTTGTGAACCCTGTTAGCCCCTTTAGAAAATACACATTCTGTGATTATATGAGGTTAATCAGGTCACAAACCCGGTATATTCTTATTTATCCCATTTTGAAAACCTTGCTGTAAATGGCAAACAGACATACACAGTAACTGCTGATATTAGTTTGTGGTTCACTCATTTCAGTCCTGTTAAAACAAAGAATTACAATGTTTCTGATTTATATTTGTATCTACGCAATGATAACGAAGTTAGAGGAAATGTAGGGGAAGGCTTTTCAAAATTGAGAGATACAGGAAGGCCAAGACCTGCATCTTCAAAGCACACGTCAAGAACATATTTTCAGTGTCCATAATATTTGATTACAGTTTCATATATACATGTATAAGGCATTGTAGTATTGGCGTTAATTTGAGGAATGTTTCCATTTTGAAACACACAACGCAAGATTACATCAAAGGAATTCTTAAGGCATATAGCCTTGGGTTTCTTTTCATCCAGAGCTGTACATTCTCAGACTTCATTGCTTGCCTAATATTCCCTAATTGCTGCTTGTTAAAAAGAGAGTTGCTGAAGGATAGCATCAGGAATGTTATTCTCTTGAGCTGGAGTTTTTACATTCCAGTCAGGTTAACACAGGAAGCATTGTCCTTGTCGATGGAGATCTCAGATCCCTACCATAGGGAGGTGTTTTTTCATATATATGAAAGTGAATAAAGTAATAGATCTTGCCAGTCAACATTTTTTATTTCTGACCTGTACTCTGAATCTGGAAACAGTTACATTTCAATGCCTTTTATATTCGTAATGCTATTTACTGTACAGCTACAGCCAAATGTTTTGCATCACCCTTATAGAATTAACTAATTTTGCTTCATAAAGTCGAATGAAACCTGCTGAATAATGTTATGTTAACATAGTGAATTACATACCGCTTTGTAGGTTTCAATATACTTAACTTAAAAAAGGCAAATGTGACATTTTGAAATCTAATATGAAATACTGCAATATCATTTAGTAGTTTATTTGATTACATGATGTTAAATAAAATATCTAAATGATGTTCACTTTACCTGCTCTGAGAGTGCTTTAACTGCCATTCTTGCAGACCTTAAAGAAGCTGCTTGCAGGGTGAGGGGAAGCAATCATTGGAGCAGTGTGTTCATCAGGAATGGTGTTCAGAAGAGGGTTTGTGACAGTGGAAATGCAGCTTAATGGGGCTGTTCAAGAAGTTGTATGCACTATCTATCTATCTATCGATCTCCGGTTTCATGAAAGGAGATAAATCAAAGAAACAACTTGACCATGTTTGTTTCATTTTTTTTTTTTAATCACAGGGGTTTTTCTCTTTGTTTTAAAAAAAAAAGATGTTTTTTACACAGGGGAAAAACACCATTTTTATAACTCTTCTGGGCTTTGTTATAGTTTGTAACTGGCCTTATCTGACTTGTTATAGCTTTTCTCTGAGAATTAGTAATTCAGTGTCCAAAGTTATGGATAACCTACGAAAACATGAGCTCCAAAGCAAAAAGAAATAAATAATAAATAATAATAAACTTCTTGGAGGGTTTAAGTTCTTCCACAAGAGTGTTTGGGAGCTATAATTATAATTAATTTTACAATGGGGGCATGTGCTGTGTCTGATATACATAGTTACCGGTATGTACATTTTTGGTATTAATCTATGAAACCAAACAACAGTGTACACATTTGTTTAGCATTAAAACAAAAATCCCTCAAAATTACCTTATTTTTGGTTTGAAGATTTGGCAGACAGGTTGCTCTCATCTGACTATCTAAAACAGAC
The DNA here is from genome assembly GCF_902713425.1 of Acipenser ruthenus. Classification (NCBI taxonomy): domain Eukaryota; kingdom Metazoa; phylum Chordata; class Actinopteri; order Acipenseriformes; family Acipenseridae; genus Acipenser; species Acipenser ruthenus. The sequence goes on along the minus strand of NC_081190.1, from coordinate 29,268,004 downwards.
TTGGAGTGGATTTGATTAACCAATACACCTTTCCAGGATAGGCCACAGTTGGATTTTTTAGCTCATTTTACAGCTTACCCTAGATTGCATCAACCACTTAGCCATGGTTATGCCAGGGTTACTACAAACAAAAAGTGTTTGATGCAATCCAAGAGGATTCCACAGTGCTGTCAAATAAAATGGTTTATCCTGGCATGCACTGATTGATCAAGTGTATACTGCCATCTGCTGGCAAAACAACACAACTTGAGAACTACATCCACTTTCATTATCTTACATCTACTGCCTTTTTAAAAAAAATGTGCTTGTACCCATCCTTGAAACATGAATTTTAATATATGAATTGTTCATACTTAATGTGCAAGTATTATAAATGTGGGTGTGTATCACTCAGCTTTACTTTTACAGGTAAGGCCTTATCTCTTGATACCTATGGCCACTCCCTTTTATTTCTGTTGAAAAAGGTTGATATTTTCATGCATGACGACCTTATATGGGGACAGATAAAAAACGGAAAACTCTCTTCTAGTCTTTATTTGTGGACATATGGAAGAAACAAATGCATCATAGCCTCATATGAGGATGCCATGTTTCTCTATATAGAGCAATGGGAAGAAAATTAATTAAAAATATATATTTATTATGTAGCCAAAGCAACCCTGTGAAGATCGTACAAGCCTTCTGTGCACTAGAAAACATAACAAGAACAATGCCTTGTAAAACTGGCCTAGGATCTAATTGGACCTCCTGCTGTGAGGTGCAACTTGGTGGTGAATACAAAGCCTAGTCACCAAATGCAATCCCTACAGTGTGTTTGCTTAGATGCCAAATTCCTCTCTTTAGACGAAAAACAGGGTTAGCGCGAGCAGTGGCAATGGCTATTTCAAAGTTCAGCTTTTGGGGGATCAGGGGGTGGCTCTGTCCCTATCCAATCCTTGGTCTCTCTATTTGAAACTCAGCACGTCCTGAACCGTGTGTTGGTATTGTGATGTGTTGTGGACTAACAGCACCCAAGTTGAGACCTGATTTAAATCCAGGCCTCCACAGGCCAGTGCATGAAACCACTAGTATGACTTATTTTGTAACCTCAGCCTTCCAGATTTGTAAATAGGCTTCAACTGTTTCCAGAATGCTTACTCACACTTGCTGTTTTCACTCCAGCACCCACATCCTCGTAGAGGCCTTCTGAGAGTTTTAGAATTGATTTGAAAATAATGCTTACTACCCATATGGCACTTAATGGTCTTGGGCTTTCTAATTCACAGCCATTCTTTGAGGCAAAATCCTGGTCTATTGATGATTCCAGAGTTAGCTCAAATTGACTGGGGCAAAGGTTTTCAGTTGCTATACCCCTGACTTATGGGTTTCAATTCCAATGATATCAGGAAAGCCAGAATAATGGAATCACTCAAGCGATCTGTGATGCCATGGCATGAAGTGCACTATATCAGAGTAATTTCCATCATGTTGTATTGCACTATAGCTATTGTGTGTGTTGTTACTGTGCAGAGACTGTGCAAAGTCCCAATTGTCCTACTTGTGGTATAGACTACTTTAGGCCTAAGTTATTTCACTTGCAAATTTGAAGCCAGCCAGAATTCCAGCTCTCTGAATGTAAGAACTCTTAAAGCGGCAAGTGACTGTGCAGAAAGACAACCTTAGCATAATTAATTTAACAGTTTCCGTGACTTAAACTTAAAAATAAATAAAAATGGGCATTAATATTCTATACATTTTTAGCATATTAGATTGGTATTGGTCTACTGCTATAAGTGGAGTTATCTTTCCTCTACCTGTACACAGTGTGAAATGAGTTCAACTCTTCTGCTTTTACACTGTTCCACACTCCTTCTCCTACAAACCATTTATATAAAAGCAATACACAATAGTGTTTTTATTTACTCAAAAGCAGTGCTGTAACTGAGATGTCCTTTTCAAGAGTACCCCCAGGGGGCAGCAGCACTCACACAACTCATATTACAACACAATCTGAAGTGGTTATAATAAACAATAGAATTGCAGAATGGGGGTATAAATAAAACCCTGTCATTCTGAAAGAAGGGAACTACTTATCTTTCTTGAGTTATGCATATGCTAAACTGTGGTTAAAAACTAAGAAACCACTATACAATGCAACTGGACAGAATACTGTATTCTTTCAAAGAGGGTGGTTTAGAGGCAATGTTCAGATTGCCAGGGAGATAATGTACTGCTCATACATCAGTGTTTAAATGTACCTGTTGTAGGAAGATCTTTATTTAATTGTACAGAAACAACTAATGTGCATTTTACATACAGGACATACCTGCATATGGTTGTCCAGACCCTCTGGCACTCCATAAAATACTTTAAAACCCTCAATAAAATCTGTGAGATACTTCTTGGTGCTACAAAATGGTCATTTTTGTAAGGCTTGTCTGTTTCTATGGAAGGTAAAGGCCTAATTGTATGCAATGGAAACTGGAAGGTTTTATGCAAATATTTCATTTCTTACCTGTTTAATACCTATCACGTGTGTTCTGTAGATTCTCTAACTAGAAAATGCTTCAAATCGAGTGTATTTCTCTAAACCATGATTTAGGATTCATTTTGCCAGTCGCTACAGTGGAACCTGTGTGTTCTATAAACCACTGTAGAATCAAAGTTAAGCTAAACGGAATGCTTCCATTCTTAAAGGGATGGGGTATCACCCCTTGTGATTCCCTTTCAGAATGTAGAGCTATGCAAAGTTTCAAGCAGGAAACTCTAACTACACTTGCAAAAATGATGATTCAATTGACAGGAAAACCATGGTAACCATCGCCAAAAGTGAGGCAGACATTGAAAAAGGAGGTCAATACCACATTCATGTCAACCTTAATTCTGTGGAAGTAGCCAAGTACATTTGAACCTACCTCTCTTTGTAGCCTGTGTCATGCAATGCAGTTTACCTCCCTAACCTCCACTCCACCTCATGTTTGGCCTCCCAAGGGGCCTAGCAGTCTGTCTCTCTGCCATCTCTCAGCGCCAACTGAGATATATCAATTAAAAAGTCAGTGCCAAGTGTCCCGAAAATCTAGCATCAAAACCAAACAAGTAAAAAATGCTGGAAAATTGTATTTTTAAAGAATTGTCCTGTCTAAAAAATAAATAAAACACATATTGCACATATACTGTACGCTACCCTGAACTGACAAATAAAGTTGCTGCATAGATTAAAACTGGCTCTGAAACATAGCTTCAAAAATGCAAAGCAATATACTGTCAACAAAGATAAAATAACAGCTGTGAGTCAAGCGAAGTAAAACAGGAAGTGCAGTTTCACACTGTCACTACTGATGTTTTCTATGTACAAAAACAAGCACCAAACAATACAGAAGAGGAAACAGACTGATATAGGACTGGCAAATCATTCGCACAGAGGAAAGACTTCGCAGCTCCACAGTCATGATACAGCATGCGATCACTAACTGTGTTTGCACCCATGTCAGGCTTTTATACAACAGCCTTGTCACCCCGGATCCCACGTAAGGCCTTAAGTAATAATGAACACGGTAATCAGCCTCTACTGTAGCAGCCCAGCACAAAAACCCAAATACCTGTCCAGGGTGCAGACCGTGCCACCAGGCCGAAAAGGCAAAGGTTGCCAGTAATGGATAGGCTTTGCATTTCTCAAACACTAGCCTTCTGAGCCAGTCCGCGGTGGTCTTATTCCAAGTTCGAGCAAACTGCGATATTTTATGAGTTGTCTCCAGTGTCCAGATATCTGCATCCGACAGGGCATTCCAGATTGGAAACCCTTTGCTGTCATAGCCCCCAAACCCAAAGCCTGCTGCATTATTGAGCAACTCACTGAGGACCCAGTAGGAGTAATAGGTCATCTTGTACAACAGAGAAACGGACCAGATTAACAAAACACCTTTCAGATCTCTGGACTGCATGGGGTCCTCAGTGTGACTATTTATGCAAATTGTGAGGAGTGTTTTCACTCCTTCCAAACCAAGGACCAGCACACACTTCCTGGACACAGTCCACTGTGGGTTTGGTGGGGGGGTTACATTGCAGAGTTTCACACAGGATGTGAAGGTTCTGAAAGAACACAGAGGCCCACCAAGAAGAGCAGGAAAATAGAGCAGGTAGCTGAGGTAAGGCAATAGTGAACTGAAGGAGATGTAGTTCCCTGTTCTTGTGTCTCCCGTTTTCAGCTTTCCTTCTTGAATGTCTAAGGACAGTGATGTGACTCTTTGGGTAAGCAGCATCAAGGAGGAGACTGCAGCAAGTAGCCTAAAAAAAATAAGAAATATAAAAATATATACTTATTTTTAAAATCTGTTTCCAGGGTAGACCCCATAAGGTTGTCAGGCACTTCATTTTCCATAAATGGTGCAATAGCTTCAAAAGAAACTGCAGGTAGTAGTCTAAATAAATATATGGATAATGAAGTTATAATAAAATAACTTATACAGTTTAATTATTCGTATCATACAGCACCCTATACAATGTAGAATGACTTCCTTGACTGGGAAGCACATTTGTTCTTTATCTGACTCCCCGAAAATTAGTTTCTGCAATGGTGACTGGTAAAAGATTCCATGTGACACCAGTCTTAGATGTCACCATCGCAGAAATTAACAAATACATGTATGCATAGTTGTGAAAGACAGTTACGCAAAAGAAAAAAAAGGACCCCTGTACCTGGGGTCACCCTCCTGAAGCTGATATTCTCTGTACTGGAGGAGAAGATGCCATGAGGTCTGCCAGCCCATCTGTGTGAGGAAAGCCCAGGTGTGAAGATGCTGGGAGCTGACAAAGTGGATAAGCAGCACAGAGGACACAGCAGGGATCAGCACAACTAGGCAATAGGGTCCCATGGTAACTACAGCTAGTAGAAACCCTCCGAGCATCAAGTAGATATACCTGAAAACACATAGCAAAGAGAAGTTACTATGTATTTTTAAATTTAAAATAATATATTAACAAGGCAGATCAGCTTTAATCGAAAACACACCGATGGATAATAATAAATGTACTTCTATATCTACAGTATATGTACATTATCAGCTAGGAGTTACCTATAAATGTTTGTTTTAAACATGCATTATTTTCCAATGCAATAATACATCACTTACAGATTTTAAACAGTGTCTAGCTACGCTGATTCTTCTAGAGTCTATGTTCAGTAATATACAGTACATTTTAAAAAGAGAACCGACTGAAACAAAAACTGGACCGTTGACGGTACTTGAGGACTAGGGCTGACAAACACTGCAGTGAAACATTCACACCATAAAAAAAAGAGAGAAAACAGGAAAAACACGAGGACCTCTAGTTGTTTGTTTATTGCCTGAAACAATATTACTGTGGGAAAATATGCAATGCAAACAGTCTCACAGTATATTATTACATTTAGAACAGGAAGAAAACTTACCTTGAAATCAGAGGGAGGCATCCAGTTCTGCACAGATAATAAAATAGGAAGGAAAATGGAATGGCAGCACACTGGTATAAAATGAGTGAATGAACATCAAAGAGCAGAAATATAAAATCCATATTCATATAATATTGGTCTTTATATATACAGTATATATAACAAGAGACAGAAATGCCAAACTTGCTGGTTAAACTAATGTGTATATATATAATAATGGTATGACTATGTCACTGTGCAGTTTGTGGTAACTTTTATACCTACATATGTAGACATAATGTAAACACCTTGAGGTGACACGTATGGTTGTTTCCAGGAACAGCAAGAATTTGCTTCAAAATTGTTATGCTGCGCTGCAAGAATAGCCTGTCCTATGTTTATTTAACAGCCCATTAGGTCAAAACAAGTCATAGTTCTCTTTACATAAAGCACATTCACATGTTTAAAAGCAGGTTATTTATTTTGCCAATAGTGTTTGATAGTTGTATTGATACAAAGAGCAAGTCCATTTTTTTGTGTTTCCTTTGAAAACATACCATTCATTTAACTATCCATGGCTATGCAAATATGCAATGACATATTAACAGTGTTTGTGAAATATGGCAAGCTTAAAATACGAAATAATGAATGAATAATAGAAGGGTTCATGTCAGTACAGTCAAGGGCATGCAACTGTATTGACATGTTTAATGCTAATACTTACAGTAATCACAATTGATCTATGGAATGCTACATCTTGGTAACCACTTGTGCAAATAGGCATGTTGTTATGACATTCTATTGCAAATGCTGTGGATGTAGGTCAGGGTGAACCTTTAATTATGTAATCTGTTATTTGTACATACTTGTTTATAAACATGTCAATAAAAAGTGAATACCTGCAATGCTTTCTTGTTACTGGTGCCTTTCTTGGTAATATGTGAAGGAAATTGAAATAATTGCAGCATCTGTAAATATTAGTACAGTAATGGCTCTGATTACTAGTATAACGACCCTTGTTCGCAATATTGAAAACTACAATCATTAAAAAATATATCCTTACCTGCATTTTTTTCTGTGTTTAACAAACAAAATGTAAAACACAATAACGTGCCATATGGAGCAAGACAATTCAAACCTAATCATTTTGCGTAAACATTTAATGAAGAATGCATTTTCTAAGTCAGAGAAATAAAAATGAATATATTTCATTATTACCTTGTATTAATAACATAACAACATTTTATTGTGTTACATAAAAAATAATCAACCATTGTCAGTTATCTGTACCCATATTCGTAATAAAGATATTTAATTTAATATGAAATGCATATGCATGTTTGATAAGTTTTAACATCAAAAGTGTTTAGCAATAGTTAGTATATGTACATACGCAAGTATTTTTACTTGTCAGTAATTCAGTAATTCCGTATTAATCTGTTATTAATTTTGTAATTTTCCATTCCCCGGTCTACCCCCTGTTGGTGATGGGGCCTCACTGCACTCTCTCAGATATTGAATTACTTGGTTTTTTTTCTCTGAACTGCAGCAGTGTTTTGAGAACGATCTACAAATTCAGTTGTGTTTCATTCCTAAACCGATCATCGCCCTGTAGTGTACAGCCGCCCGCCTGTCCTCTCACCGAGGCCGGATGGTAAAATCTAACCTCCAGCGAATCTTAAATAGTCATTGCTTTGCCCGAGAGAAAGAAGGAAAACAACAATATCATCACTCCATGGCTTCTTTAAGGAACAGTAGTATTTGTGACATGATGGACAAGTAAGTGAAAAGTGGTGGGGTCGGGTAGATTTTTTTTTTTTTTTGTTTAAGAAAATAAGGTTAGTAATTAACAACATTAAACGTAATCACTGCCTAAGACGTATGCGTGTTTGAATGTGTTCTGTAAGGGGTTGATTGTGTTTAATTAAAATGTGATGTTCCGAACAAGAAGTTTAATGCGTTTTAGTGTTGTGGCCCTGTTTCTTACTCTTCCTTCCTTGTAGTATTTTTTATAATACGACAGGTTTTAAATTACAAGAACGTCCAAATAAAACCTCATAGAATGCACTCGTCGGGTATTTAAAAAGTAACACCATTGTAAAATAATCATCATGGTTTTATACGCAAATAAGAGTCGTTGTTGAATATTAATTATGTAATATGATGCTTTGGGGAATTGTGTTGATTAAGGCCGTGCTATTACGGTTTTTTGGGGTCCCCCCAATATCTGAAGCAGCTATTGTTTTATTTAACGTTGTCATTTTGTGGCGACTGAAGTCTTTTCGTTTTATATTGTAAATACGTGTATTTTGTTTCCTTTTATTACTGTATTTTTTAAAGGCCCTTTTCAGGCATCTACGTCACAATAGTTGCTAGCGCAGAGCCAGCCAATTTGACTTCCTGCCCGTTTTGACGTCAGTTGTTTCTATGGCTAACAATATATTTGTATAAAAGGCACAGTGCATGCCTTTTATAACAGAATGCACATTTTACGCAAACAACTGGTAAACAAGTTACACATTCGCGAATAATAAAAGTCCAATTTATAAATTGCCGAAACCTTGTCTGCAGACTAGTTGGTATACTGTTTATAGCTAGTGTTTGTATCCTGTTTTACGGCTAGTAACTGAACGACCGGCATTTACTGAAACCATGAAATTATGATAATCATCTCGCGGAACCCTCTCTTAAATTCATGACAATCTATGATATTAATATAAAGTCGAGATCTTCACTACATATTTGGCAACAGTATGATCCATTTTCAGCCTTGGCCTTTACAGATATTGGTACTTTTGACCAATTAATCGGTTACATAACACATAACACCTCTCTGGCAGGTGTCTTTTTTTAATGTTATATTCTAATTTTTTAAGTAATGCCATTTGAGTTTTTAGGTGCCTTCATTGTTTTGTGAGGAATATATTTTGAAAAATTGCTACAAAATCAATCCAATTAAGTGTTCATGCTCTATTTATATATTATCAAGTCATAGGAAAGTTTGAACGTTTCTGTAATCCAAATGGGTTATTCTGAAGGAAGCAAAACAAGTTTTTAATTAAAAGTATGCTGTTTTACACCATTTAAAACTTGATTAGGTATTTTAAATACATTGAACGCATATACCTGGTATATCTATTTACAGTTTCAATCCAAAAATGAAATTGACCCTTTTTTAAATCTAAAGAATGTGGATTTGCTGCCAGAGAGGAGGTGGGATGGATTTATATAGTGGAACGTAATGCTGTTGCACTCAAATACAAGGTTGTCTCAAAAAGGGAGTGTGTAGTTATTTATTCTGATAACATTGCCCCATTCTCCCTCCCTCCCTCCCCTCCCCTGCAGCTTGTCTGTTCGCTGTACCAGTACCTGCGGTCCGGGGCCTCTGTGGTGCTCCTGATGTCCCTCTCCCACCACTGAAGATCCCAGGTGGGCGAGGAAATGGTCAGAGGGATCACACTCTTTCAGCTCGACTGCTGTATTCGGTATGTATTGCCTCCTATTCAAACACGCAGATTTACAATACATTTTTAAAGCAGACATTTAGAAATGTACTGTGCTGTAGTAGAGGTTAGGAGGTGCCTGTTATGCTTTTTATAGGCCCTGTATCAGGCTTAGGGAAGAAGTCAAATGACTTATTTTCTCTCAAGAATAATGTGAATTTACAGGTAGGTATTTTACAATGGCTGCAAAAATGTAATATTGTAATTTTATAAATGTGAGCATTTATGTTTAAGAAAGGACTCATTACAATAAGCTACAGTGTTTTACTATAGCAAGAAGTATACCTGTGGGCAGCAGTGTGGAGTAGTGGTTAGGGCTCTGGACACTTGACCAGAGGGTTGTGGGTTCAATACCCAGTGGGGGACACTGCTGCTGTACCCTTGAGCAAGGTACTTTACCTAGATTGCTCCAGTAAAAACCCAACTGTATAAATGGGTAATTGTATGTAAAATAATGTGACATCTGTATAATGTGATATCTTGTAACAATTGTAAGTCGCCCTGGATAAGGGCGTCTGCTAAGAAATTATTATTATTAGTCATGTAGGTCATTGCCCCTTTCTACTGGTAAAGCCACCTTCCTGCCTTACTCTGGCAGCATCATACCAAGTACCTGCATATCAATGTAATATAAATAATTTTAACAGATAATGTATATTGTAAATGTTTCCTTTTCTGAAACATTAGAATTTGAAAATATATCTTGTTGTGCCACACTGGAAGAATGTTGCTTAAAGATCTGATCTTGAGTAAACTGTTTGTATAAATACGCAGGTGCAGACGGCTGATTCTAATAGATCATACTTAATTGCATTCTGTGAAGCAGAGCAGTAATTTATTCAGCTTTGATCTAATTCAAACATTTCCTTCAGCACAACATGTTCTACTAGAAAAACTAAAATGAGATTTTATAGAGAAAGTAAGACATTATTTGGCTGGTGGCTGATTTGCCAGGGTAAATTAAAGGTGCGCAGGTTCCCAAATATCCAGCTATCTGTTTAGAACATGGCCTTTTCTTATAATGAGAAAAGGTGCAGGCTTCATCAGATAACAATTAGATTATAATGGGTGTGGGGGTTGAGTATACTGTATACAAAGGATAAGAAGTACAGTTTAAAGTGTGCCAATAGTTCCTAATGTGTGCCCTGTTCAATATGGTAGTGAGAGTGTTCTTGAATTAGCGAGGAGTAGAGGTAGTTACAATACCAACTGAAATACTTAACAACAAAGAAAATCCTGACATGCTTCACATTTACTTAGGAGGAGGGCTACTGAAAAAACTGAGGCTTCCTTACCTTTTTCTGAATCCTGTCAGTTTACTAAGAAATTCCTGAAAAACATGACGCACACTGTCTGTCATCCTATATTTAATTGTAACAATTCTTCCAGTAGTATGGGATACATACGGAGAATTTTTCCAAAGAACAAAGTATTTCTTTTCTTGTCTTGATTTTGGTATGATTTCGAACTATGAGTGAACCGTCACACTTTTGTTCCTCAAAAAAAAGGATAACAAGCTGACTGTCACCGAGGAGTCTGATGTGAATGGAAGGCCCAGGATACTCCATTTCCAGACCAGACCAACTGACAACAAGGTTATCAAGTGGGATGCGGTACTGAACAACAATAATCTGTACATTGAAATCCCCTGCGCTGTGTTACCTGAAGGCAGCAAAGAAAGGTGACTCCTTCTAAATCCAATTTGACACCGCCTGCACTCATGTGCATCAGATGCCTTTATGAGTAGTCCACTATTAATGTGCACCCTTCGTTCTGGGGACATTTTCAGATTTGTGTCTATCAATAGGGCATGTCATGTGCAGCACAACCAGCTGTAGTATGAGGTTTGTCTTTTTGTCAATTAGTCTCCCAGTAAAAAAGGACAATCTGGTATGCTTGTGATTGTTTTGTGTTTCGGGGAGAAGGGCTATACAGAGATCTCAACCGTATATTTTCTGTAAGGTTTATAACATCTGTTGGATGAAAAGGCTGAATGCAGATAGACAGAGTCAACTGTGGTTATTGGCTTTGAATTTTATTTAAAAAGAGGAATAAAATAAGCCGTCTGTCATGAAGATTTTATTATTTTATAGTTGTATCAAAAACGTTGAGGTTGTATTGAGAATATGTAACTGTAAGAGCATTTGGTTTATTGCAGAATGAATAACTGTAGTTTTTTTGTCACCAGTTTTGCAGCTCTCCTGGAGTGTGCTGAAGAACACCTGAACGTACTCAATGTTTTTGTTTGTTTTTACAAGAACACAGATGCTCGAGGTGAGTAGATGCAAAAGAGGTGTGTGACTAAACAGTTACATTACCTGTTTTCTCATGTTGTTTGATACAGATTGGTACAGATTCCCTGCAGTATGGACAGGTCATAATCAAGTATGGTAGTGAGATAAACCCCATGCTACAGGTGTAAATTAAAAACGATACGGTACATCCACAGAATATACAAACATGTAGCTGTTGGATGTTCCTCCATAAATCCCCAGATGATTTATCACTGAACAATTTGTAGTACATAATGTCTTAAGTTTGATAAGAGGTTCTATAGATACAATCATTTTTACATACAATATGACAGATGGATGGTCAAATGCCAAGTCTGATCTACATTTTTTCTAGAATTTTTTGGTGCTTCACTTGTTTTTTTTTAACACTATTACAATGTAATACTACAGATAAACTGCTGCATCCTGGATTCTTTTTGTAGGCCACATAGTCTAGTTGTTGATGAGTTAATTTGAACTGCATCACCAGGTCATTGGGTACTAGGAAGCAGCTGCAACCTTTCATCAATAGTGTTGTTTGAAACATGCGTATTTCACATTTTAAACTACAAGAGTCAAACAAAAAAAAGGTAATACCATTTTGAAACATTGGTCAGAACTCCCTTTAAGAACCAAAAGTAAGAGACAGAGTGTGTAAATAACCAGTTGACATTAATGAAGTATCTGTTTTCATTGTGTGTAGCAACACTACTTCGGACCTTCAGCTTTCTTGGCTTTGAGATTGTGAAACCAGGCCATTCCCTCGTCCCCCAAAGGCCAGATGTGTTCTTTATGGCTTACACCATTGATGGCGACTCATCTGATGAAGAATGAAGAAAATAATAATAATAATAATAATAAATGGGTTCGTTGACAGTTTGTGACCCAAATGCTTATTGCCTTTTGTGCTTTTGTGTTTAATGACGTCTTGTTTTTAGATTATTAATGATACCAGTTTTGTTTTTTGATTTATTTTTGGTTAAAAAGCAAGTATGGAGGAAACATTTTTTTGTTTGTCATTTAAGTAATGAACATATCATCAAAGAAGTTTGTGGATGTTTTGCATCACAGTTACCACTACTGCAATTCACTTTAAATGGAAGGGAATAGTTTCTTGAATACTGTTGATTTTAAAAATAAATGTTAAGGGATCAGAGAGGGTATTGTAACTATTTTATAGTTAAAACAGCAGCCAAATCTAAATAAAATGTATTTTTTCCCTCAAGGTAATTTACTAACCCCCTGCATTACAGTTTTAGGGTGGTGGTATTAAGATTGATTACTTTTTAGATCATTAAAATTGACCCTTAGTTATTTTAAATAGGTGTAGTAATCTATATGTTTAATGGGTTTTCATGTTCAGGTTTAAAAGAAGAAAAATGTCTACATTACCTTAGTCTTTAACCTCTCTCTAAAAGTTCCTAAAATATCTTTAAATTAACTTGTTTGTGTAGTGGTAGATTGATATCAGTACTATGAACATACAGGGATTTGAATTGAAGTTTGTGTCTCGTTATTGAGAATCATGTTCATCCAATTGTGAACCAAAATACAAGACAAACTATGCTAGAATGCAAGTGTGTGCGTGTGTGTGCTGTGTATGCTAAAATGAAGGTCTTTGTCTGCTTAAGTTAAGAATTTATATTTTAAGGTATGGGATTTCCTAGGAGATATAATTATGATTTTCTTGGATGATTTGATATTCATAGTGGTAGCATTCTTTATGAATTTCTGCATGCTGTATTCAACATATGAAAAATGGGATTGTCATTTATTGTCTTTTTTAAAGTAATAGGATTCACCTGCTTAGTGGCAACTTTATTCATGTGTTTCTGTGCTAAATAATAAAAATACAATTAAAACTCAGGTTGTTTTCCACTTTTTATTATTAATTTAAAGCTACAGTATCCCACAATCATTTGGTTTTATACTAAAATCTAATAACTGGGTGACTTTAATTTTTGTGTTAATTTATCCTCTGTTTTGTTCTTGTGTTAATTATTTTTCAATTTATTTTAACATGTGTTTATCTAATCTGAAACTGTACCTCGTGTGCTTTCTTTTTTTCTTTACATGCCTTCTGAAAGACTGGCACACTGCAGTAACAGGGTGTCATGCATGTCAGCTGCACGTTTTGCGAAACAAAACACAATATAAATGCTGTGTTATACGAGACGTGCTTTACAGGAAATAAGTTTCTGCAACAATATACTCAGAGATTTCTGAAACAATATACTCAGAGCTTTAAGAATGTGGAAGTGGCTGCACATGTAAGGGTTAAAACAGTTTTAGGCATAGAAAGAAACTCATGTATTGATAGTTTAGATCAGCTGGCCGTCAACTGGCCCTCACCTTCTCCAGGGCCTTCTGCCCCTCCACCCTCTCTGTCACCCCTCTGGACCTTTCTGATCACTATTTCATTTCTTTTTCTCGGTCTCGCCCCTCTCTCCCTACTCCACCTTCCCCCACTGTCACCTCCTGCCGTAACCTCCGCTCTCTCTCCCCCTCTGTCCTTGCCTCCACTGCTCTCTCTCACCTCCCTCCTATCGACTCCTTCTCCCAACTCTCTGTAGACTCTGCTACCTCCACCCTCTGTCCCCTCACCTCTTGACCTGCCTGCCCTGCCCCTCCCCTCCCCAACCCTGGGTCTCCTCTGTGCTCTGCTCAGCAAGAAGCAAACTGCTCTGCTGAAGAGAACCAAACTCCCTGCTGTCCTAGATCTCTACCGCTCCCTCCTCTCCTCCTTCTCCTCTACTTTCTCCTCTGCTGAACACTCCTATTTCCAATCTATTATCCAGTCCTCCACTAACAATCCCCGGAAACTATTCTCTACCTTCTCAACCCTCCCCCCACACCCCCCTCCTCCTCCGTCCTCTATCTCCTCTGACGACTTTGCCTCTTTCTTGTCCTCTAAAATCACTGCTATCCGCAAACTCTTTAACACTCTCACTCCCCCCCACCCCCTCCCGCTCCAACCCCAACACCCTGTGTCTCCCCTACTAACTCGCCCTCTTCTCCTTCTCTCCCCTCTCAGACTGACTTCTCCTCCCTCCTCCAGGGCCAAAAAACCTCTCCCTCTTACCCTTCCTCTCTAAAACCATTGAATGGGCAGTACACTGCCAGCTCTCCACTTTCCTGTCTCCCCCTCCTCTGATCTCTCTATCTCCATTCCTCTGGAATCTACCATGCTCTCTCCCACCTCCTCAGCCAAGAACCTCAGAATAACCCTGGACCCCTGCCTCTCCTACTCCCAGCACATCTCCATTCTAGTATGCACCTGCCATTTCTTCCTGAGCAACATACGAAGAATCCGACCAACTACTCCACGCAACTCCTCATCCAGGCTCTGGTACTCTCCCGCCTAGAGTACTGCAACTCCCTCCTGGCCGGCCTCCCTTCGTCCGCCACACGTCCGCTCCAGCTCATCAAAAACTCTGCTGCTCGACTGGTGTTTTCTCTCCCTTGCTTCTCCCACGTTCCACTGCTCCGCTCACTCCACTGGCTCCCGATCACCGCTCGCATCCAGTTCAAGACTCTTGTACTAACTACCGATACAGACTGCACCCAGCTACCTCCAGACCCTCATCTCTCCCTGCACCCCCACCCAATCTCTGCGCTCCACCTGCACTAGAAGACTGGCTTTACCTCCTCTACGCTCCCCTGCCTTCAGAGCCCGCTCCTTCTCCGCCCTCACCCCGCAGTGGTGGAACGACCTTCCTACAGATGTCAGGATTGCCCAGTCCCTGACCACCTTCCGGCGCCTCCTCAAGACACACCTCTTCAGACAATACCTATAAAACTCAACTTTTCCCTTCTGGACAATATAACACTGCCTTTAATGCACTTTAACTTGCACTTATCTGCTCCCTATTTTACTGTATTTAATCCTGCACTTAACCCAATCTGTAGTATCTTGTATTTCACTCCCACTCTTATCTGACCCTGATGTAACTATCAACACTGTTATTTGCTGCTGAACTGCCCCGATATCAAATCATACTGTGTTTTGTATTTGCTCTTATTAGGCCTGAAATCATTGTATTTTGTATCTTGCTCTTAATTGTACTGTAATTCTTTATGTATGTTTTTTGTATACAACTGTAGGTCTGCTAAGAAATAAATAATAATAATAATAATGATAATGATAGATCAGAACTGTCCAAACTTTTTTTGACAGCACCACATCGATGATTATTTTTTCAACATATTAAACAAAGCAAAATAAAAAAAGGTTTGCTCAGAACTTCCTATTCGTGTGCCCATTTAACAGGTTCTGTGTTTTAACACTTGCACAACATTTGTTTTTGCACTTTGATCTGCCAAAAACTACAGAATAACCATCCTTCAATCAATAGAGCCGTACTGTAGACCCACTGGACAGCCCTGATCTCATGTATACATGCCTTGTTTTTATATTGGGATGTCAGTACTTTAAGTACATTGATGTAGCTGAACTGCTGCATGCTGGTTCCTTTGCTGTATGCTGCATGGTTTGCTTCTAGACGGTTGGAGTCCTACACCACAGGAAGTGATTAAATACTGGAAGAAACAGCAACTTTTCATCAGTGGCATTGCCTTTGAAATCTTCACCTATTTCAAATTATAAAATGCAAGCAAAGAAACAGGATCCTCCACTGAACAAAAGGGGGACCATTGCAAATATTGTTAGTGCCTAGAAGGGGAAATGGATTTTAAAACCTTGGTTAGCTCTCTTAAAGGATCAAAAGTGAAGGTCAGAGTAAAGACCAGTAGTGTTGAGATTGAGGTTGTGAAACCAGTTCAGTCCCTTATTAATCATAGAAATGTAAAACTTGCAGGACACAATAGGCACAAGATGGTAGTGAAATGCCAACAAATGTATATGACCAGTGGGGATGCCACCAGACGTACAGTATTCTATAACATTACTTCCATTGCAGTGTTTCATTATCAACTAACCCATTGCAGTTCACACTAAAAATCTGGTGTAAAGCAAATGTTTACCAAGCTACTTGTTTGTTTATTCACACATTTTAAACCATCTAACAGGGCCTTCCACTACTGCAGAAACTTTTTTATGGGCTAAAGTTGTTCTGTAAACAAATAATGTGTATGCATTTATGGGACAGATTTGCATGTTTTTAAAGATTGGATAAACTATTCACATATAACAAGGTATTTAGTGAGCAAGGGGTTATAAAATGGGCAATCGATGACCTCACAGTCATTCTGCATTTCTAGAAAATTATAGCTCTGCCATTCATTCTGCAGGACAGGTTGCTCTTTCGATTTTTGCATCTATTTTAAGAGGAGACTATTTTCCATTCAGGGGTATCAGCATATTCTGCAAGCATGGGATGTACTAAACACACACACGTACATATATATATCCCAGCTAAAAGGTCAATATATGCCTTTCAACCGTACCACAAGAGGGCAGCACTTTCTTACATTTTGTAAGAAATGAACAAGTAGCTACCATTTTGTTTAGCTGACTTTGTATGTTTGGTCATGGGACAAACATTATTTATTTCTTAGCAGACACCCTTATCCAGAGCAACTTACAATTGTTACAAGATATCACATTATTTTTACATACAATTACATTATTTTTTACATACAATTACCTATTTATACAGTTGGGTTTTTACTGGAGTAAAGTAGGTAAAGTACCTTGCTCAAGGGTACAGCTGCAGTGTACCCCATCTGGGATTGAACCCACAACCCTTTGGTCAAGAGTCCAGAGCACTAACCACTACTCCACACTGCTGCCCGTATCATTTGTGATTTACTTTTGTAGCAGATGTTAATTAACAGCACATTGCTGGCTGAAAAAAAAAACTGTAAATCCTTTATTTGCAAAAAGCTTCCCTTAACTGGAACACCATAATTAATACTTAACCTTCATTTGAACACTACCTTGCCTCCTTAAATTGGGTTTTTAAATTCAGTTTTCCACAAGCAGAATTACATATAATCAACACTGACATGGGTTTCAAAGCTTTTGTCTTGTGTGTAGAAACCAGTTTGCTTGCAAAAGCTAAGTTTGTTTTTCTAAAAGAATAATGTAAATATTGCACTGGTGATTAAAGGATTAGACCCTATAGCAAGTAACACAAGCTCAAGCCCCAAGGAGTATTTGATGATTAGTGTTTGTTAGTCCTTAACACCTAGGCCAGAGGTCCCCAGGGAGTTCCTAAAATCAATCCCCACATTAAGTGTTAAATGTTCCACATCTGAAGTACACAATGCAGAGCATTATAAAACAGATTCCTTTCCTAACAGCATTCATGCTAAAATGAATCAATCACTGTTGATATGTAATGCAGTCCAGTTTGTATTTATGCCATTCATTAATTAACTCCTTTTGTTTTTAAAGAAGAAACAAAATGTTTATTTTACAACAAAATTAAGAAATATAATAGAGGCCGGTTGCTGTTTTCTTTCAGTTTTGTAAAAAGGTGGAATTTTCTCCTAAGAATGTAGCCCATTAACTAGTATTAACACTTTAAAATATGCTTCTAATAGTATACAGCAATATGTATTCTGCACTACTAGTATGCATGTTTTAGTCCCAAGCTGGCTGTTTTAAGGCCAATATATTTACAGTCAGGTCTGTCCCTCAGTTACTTGATCACTTAATGAGTGTATTCTTAAATTCCACTGGGTTTAGGAATATTATGCTCCTATTCGCAAAATCTTAAGGAATGTTTTGAGAAATGTTTTTAAGGACTTTATAAACATTATGAGAGGTTAAACATTTCTTTGAAAACTTTTATTCAATTAAACATACGTGGATTTAAAAAACAGTGCTAAAAACTGTCCTTAAAGTTGAATATAGCTCATTGTTAGAAGTCAGGGCTGCGTTTGTATTTGCTCTGATAGCCCTGCATGCTAATGTCTTCTGTGGTGCAGCAATCTAGAAAGTTGTAAAATATATCAACCGGTCCAATAGTCTTGACAAATCATGTTTCGACATACATTGATTAGTGTACACTTTGTTCCTAGATAGCAGAAAGGTGTGTTCAGTGAATGTGAGCTGAGTGCTTGACATCGCACTGAATTGCCGGTGCGTACAGGTTCTTTCAAGCCCAAACCATGCTAACTAGTCACGGGCTGGAGCACATCACATTCTAGACACAATTGAAAAATGTCAACTGAGTGTGTAAATCTGCGAGATAAGTGAACACTGGCCCTTTATCTTTGTCTTTGGATATATTCATAGTAAACGAACTGCGCTTGCTCACAAATGACAACTTCTGCTAAGAAAGCAGGGAAACACCCATTCAAAATCTGATACGTTATGCTGTTTTCGGTCCTTTATATCGTTTTTAGACATATTTTCATGGTGTTTTTGGTCTTTTACACCATTTTAAATATAATGTATCATATTTTCCAGTCTTTTACATTATTTTTTAATGTAATTTATCATGTTTTTCCACCATTATGCAAATAGTATAGGAATATTTATCATAAGCAATACAT
Source organism: Acipenser ruthenus (assembly GCF_902713425.1). Lineage (NCBI taxonomy): Eukaryota > Metazoa > Chordata > Actinopteri > Acipenseriformes > Acipenseridae > Acipenser > Acipenser ruthenus. The sequence goes on along the minus strand of NC_081190.1, from coordinate 29,249,378 downwards.
TAGGTCTTGTCATATTTTTTTTAACTTGTATGCGGTGACTGTCTTATTCGTCGTGAATTGTTTTTTTTTTCTTTTACTATTAAAACTGAAATTGGTTGTCTGTTTTAAGAGAAATTGGTTGTCTGTTTTCAGTTTAAGTTTCCAAAAGGTTATAATTAACTTTGGCATTTGCTTTAAGTTTTCTTACAAACGTTATAACTATAGCTTTGTATGGAGGAGGGTGGAAAAATCAGACAATTTAAACAAATGTCAGGATAAAAAGAAAAACATAGCTATTGTAAAACTGTTCAGAAAAGGTAAGAATATCTAAACTCCCATAGAGAATGTATTTTCTTATGAACTTTTTCCAACAGATTAAGTTGTTCCACATCATGGAGGACAACATTTAAAAAATATTACTGTATCTTACAAAATGAGAATACCCGGATGGTATCTCAAGATCCCAGAAACAAAATATAGGAAATATGTGTGCCTAGTTCTCTTTCGAATGTTCCTCTTTTTGCCAATAGAAAAGCACTCTTCAGATCGCAATTGATTGCATCTGTACCAAAATCTGACAGCGTACAATTTTCGTACATTACATGGATCAAGTTTCTGTACCATATCACATTTTGATGATGTACCACTTTCAGACACTACCCCGTGCTACATGTACAGAGAAGTAGGGTTTGTTTTAAATCCTTGTATTATCTCTTGCTCGTATCCATGTTCTCTCAGCAGATGACAGAGAAGTGGCAATGCAACCTGTCCATCCGTCTTTGTTTGAACATATGTCGGATGTTTGTTACCGACCTACAGTAATGGTCCTGTAGTAGCTGGAAGCTAATAATCAGAAAATATTTTATACAAACGTCTTTTCCTTGTAATAAAATTCAACACACGTGATTTGTTTACTAGCTATATTATGTGTAATTGCATTTGAGGTCTGGTAAATTAAATAATCTGTTTTCGTTTTGTTTTTTTTGTTTTTGCTTAATAAAAACAAAGCACACGCAAGTGCTTAAAAGTTATGTGCAGGAAATAAAACTTTAATGCAGTTAACGGGGGCTTGTCCCTACGTCAGTGAGCTTTGCTGAATCGATTGGTTGGTTCTTTGTTTTATCAGGAGGCGTGCTGTCTACCAGCTTTTCTAAAGTTGTGCGGAAGGCTTCAGAGTTTTGCGGCACATGAGCGGCACCGTACTAAAAATAAACAGGTTGGGATTCCTGGGTATAAATTTTAAAATACGTTTTAACTAGTACAATGCAAAAGTGTGCAAAATCTTGGGGGTTGATCTCCAGGGCTGTTGGCATACAGTCCTCTAGCATAAAGCTCTGCTTCAGAGGACGTGTTTTAATGGGGAGATGGCACGTAAAAGATGGGATAAACAAGTCTCAGAGTATCAGGTATATCAGTGTAAATGGAATAAGAAGCGACGCTGTTTCCACAACTTCAAGACAGATTGATAAAATACTACCCCGACATGATGATTTCTCCGAAAGACACATTGGACCAGGCGACAAAGAAAAACGAGAAATGCTCGGCACTTTGGGTCTCGAGGTAAGAAATTACAAAACAAAACAAAACAAAAAAAATACTAATTATATTATTTTTGGAAATGCATTACATTGGAAGTTTGTTGCACAAATCCATTTCAGTTTAAAATAACAAATAATCTTTGAAAAAAAAAAAACATGTCTGTGAAGGAGCATTGTATTTGTACATTTGGACATGGATCAAAATAACTTTATTTCTTAAAATGATTACTGCAGGCACAGGATATATAGCGTTATCTGAGTTAAATGTACCCTGTATTGTGAAAACAAAGTAACATTTTTGTTTTGTTTCCAGAGTATTGAAGAATTAATTGACAAAACAGTTCCATCAAGCATCCGTTTACGACGGAGTATGAAAATGGATGACCCAGTCTGTAAGTTCTGTGATTCTTAGCCCATTTCCAAAATCTTAGCACGGATAGTTTACTTTGTTCACATTGTATAGTTTTGCATACTTTGACATATCTCAATTCTATCAGTGCCGCCGGTATATCTAGTAGGTGTCACTTCCTACAAAATGTAACTCAACAGTACTACACAAATATACCCGTACTTTGACACAGGAATTTATTCATAGTACTGTGTGTGTGTGTGTGTGTGTAATTACACACACACACACACACACACACACAGCGTAGACAAATTATTATAAAATTATAACATTTTCTAACGTGAAAACTGAAAATATAGATACAGTTCTCTTCACTTCATGTTTAGGAAGTGTCATAAGGGTTAGAGCAATAAGACTTGGACAGCAAGTGCAATTTGATGCATACAGGCTGTGTACGGTAGTTTGTTAGAGTGTGCAATGATCCACGTGTTTTTTTTTTTTTTTTACTTGACATATTTGGAGTTGTTTTTGGTTAAAAGCGACGCGCGGTCCCACAGCTCCCCTTGTGTATGACCCAGGAGTGTAGCGATTATTAGTGTAGAAAGTTCAGCCTGAAGCGCCTGCGAGAAATAAAAACAGTCCAGTTCAATCTGGTTAGCGCGAGCATTACATCACAGCAACATCAACATGCGAGTACAAAGAGGGTTACTTTCATAGCTCCAAAAATGGATCGGAGCAGGAGAGTTTTCTTTCTATTAGTGCCCCCACTCGGGAATAACGGCATGCAAAGCATAAATTCATATAACCTAACAATCTTTATCTTTAATAGGTTACCTTTTGATCTTATGCACAGACTGATAACACTTTTTGATATTGTAAGCATTTCTCCAATGTAATTGTTTGGCACAAGCATACATATAGTTGATTATGAACATAATAATGTGGTACCAGTGTCTTAAATATCAAAGGTTGTCTGATATCAGCTTATTTATGACAGTTAAATCAAATGTACAGAAAGAAAATCTGTCTAAAGTACACCTATTAGTGTTAAGATTTTGAGCATGCCAATATTTAAACTCTTCACATAAATTGAAGTATTTCAGGGTTGGACAAGAAACACTTGCCTGAACACTCGGGTATTGACCACCTTGTGCGTTCTGGATTAAATTGATTCGATGTGACAAGTCTGCACGTTGTTTACATTGTTCTAGAGCAGTGGTTCTCACAATGGGCTTTGGGTACCCCTGGGAGGCCTCAGAGGTTGCTCAGCGGGTTCCCAGAAAATTCTGGAATCCTCTTTGGTAAAACACCTATTTTAATATACACAAAGCAGTCTTCCACTGTAGTGGTGAGACAAGCTTTGTCTTTGTGACAATCTGCAGTACAGTTTTTCTCACTGCTTTGTGATTTGCCTTTTCCATATTCATTTTTTTTGTAAAAGGGGTACCCCAAACAAATAAACAAGACCACCTGTTAAGTCCTTCAGGAAACCTGAGGGCGTATGTCTGTTCTCCAGAATGACACAGTTATTTTAAGATGGTTCCTTGTGTAATATCTAACTTCATGCAGTGTAGTGTTGGATATGGAAACACCTGACAACCCAGCGCTTCCGATGAGCTCTCTATCGGTGTTTGTCAGAGTTGCTGCCTTTCCAAATATGGCTGAAACTGACTGGCAAAAACTCAGTGGCGGCTGGTGGTCAAAACAAAATGGGGGGGGGGGGGGCAGAAAAAAGCAGTCTTGGGGTCCCTTTAAGCCACCAGCAGCAGAAGAATCTTATTATTCTGTTCTGACTGACAACATTTTTCTTCTCTTAACGCTTTACCCCAATTAAAAACTGTTAAAAGCATTTTCTCCATCAGCCAGCACTCTCGTCAGTGCTAGCATGTGAGGTCATCAATGTGGGATGGTACATGTCCGGTGATTGGCTAAAACAGGCAAAAGGGGATTGGAAGCATGCCGCCTTTGCCTGTTTTAGACGGCTTTACTCGCGTGTTCCATGCTAGCCATCTGAAGAAATGGAAGTAGGCAGCACCCCCTCCGAATAGCTGCTACTGCAAAGCCTGAGAACTGTTACAGGGAAGAAAATATGGTTGACAATTTAAGTACTTTGAGCTGATACATCTCATTGTAATATTTCTTGTGGCTCACAATAACACATAGAAATCGTGTCTTTGATCTTTAAGTATTATCTGCATTGCTCACTTGCATTTTGCAGCAACATCAACTTTACAGTGACTGCTAAAGTTATCAGTACTTGGCTCTGAGGCAGTAGTTCTGAGACCTTGACTGTCACTCGGTTTATTTGCTAACATGTTCTGTTCTAGGTCGTGATGTATGGGTGTATTCCTGCAAGTCTGCCAATTGCAGTATAATTAGGGGTTTGAGGCATTTTATTTATTCAAAATGTTGCAATGACGATTTATAGCAAGCCTTATATGACCAGACGTATAACAAATGTATCATGGAAAGCTTGCTTGTTTTACAACTAATTTTACAGGAGACCCCAAAACCTCTGTTTTGGGGTCTCCTGTATTCGACAACAGCATAATGTATTTGGTTATATGCTAAAATGTTACATATAGTGAAAATAGTGGTTACTTAAATATCACACATTACACATGTCTCTTCCTAGAACTGGAAAGGAATTCCAGATGTATACAAATTTAAATTGACAGTAAGATTTACAAGCTTGACTTAAAGTGCAATAGATATTGAATAATGGAGCATTTCTAGGAACTTGAACAATCAGGAGCTCCAGTTGGATAATGATCGTGAACCCCAGTTGAAACCTTTATTTCTGGGGAATTAAATCCGTCGGGACCACAGGACTAAAGGGTTAATCTGCATCAGAATACATGGGGTTAAGCAACCTCAATAGAACATTCCATTGCCTGGCTAAAATGAGACTTTGCAGTGACATAACAGCCACATAAGGCAAGGGTAATAACAATTGCAAAAGAATCATTTGAAACTTTAAAGCTGCTGCACTTTAGGGCTTTCTGAGTTTGTACTTAGTTTTTTTTAAAAAGGTTAAGGTGTATCTCATCAAATGTTCTAAAAATCGCCTTGGGGGTTTAAGTGTTCTCAGTGGAGCTCTCATGCGTCATTTATTGACAAATTCAATTTTAGACAGTCTGCCGTCTTGCTTGTAGCTTGGTGTTTTGGCATGTTTCTTTGCTTCCTGGTTCTTCGGAGATCATGTGATCAACAAAACCTTGGCAAACAATACAAGCGCTCGATTCAATATTGGAGCAACATGACTGAGCCGTTCAGAATGATCGCGAACATCATAAAAAAAAAAAAGGAAGGGAGAAAAGAATTTGAGGCAAAAGCTCCTGCTCAAAGCAGGTGCATTTAAAAACAATTTGTAAGAAACTAGTAGACAAGCATTTTGGCTATTGCATTTATCAGTGTAATGATTAGTCAGTCCACTGTGAAACGCCTTTTAAAGTGGTGTAATGGAACATCTATTGTTTTTAAGTGGAATGAATTCTCATCCCCCCTCACTTGTTCATTCTAACATGTTAATATGTACAGAACCTTTGCTTAAAGAAAAAACTGGAACTTCTATTGCTGGAATAAGGGTAATGGAGACATGTTTAATAATAATCAGTTGTCCTTTTTAAACTCTGTTTTATGCATCCTATTCTGTAGGGGTTTTAAATGCCTCCACTTAAATGGAATGAGTTGGATTTCTGAAGTGTGGATATTAAGTTGTTGGTGTCATCCTTATGAGGCAGTGCTATGAGAGAGCAATGAACTTTGCCCTTCGTTGAGTCAGGCTGCTGGCTCTGTGAAGCTGCATTGTACAAGGAGCTGAGCTAGTGAAACTTAGCAAGGTCAATGTCGGCTTTCGCTTATTCAGCACGGGAAAGCTTGCCTGACAGTGCATGCTAGGGATTACTTCTTGAGACACGGCCTGTACTACATTGCTCTGGACTGGGGAGATAATTGCCATACCTATTTTTATATTGTTTTACACTGGAGGAATTTTGGAGGAATGTGGGCAATGCTTCCCTTTATGTTGCAAGCCTTGTGAAAGTTGATTCAGATAGCTACTGAAAGATCTGGGTAGCAATGCAGTTATCCTGGTTGCTGACTAAAACATAGGCAGGGCTTTTGTTGTATATTTGCGATACAGCTGTGAGCAAGCTGTTTATTTAGAGACTATGCTGTGAGGTACTTAATGGGTTTCGATCAGTGAGAAATGATTTTACGTTGCTGTATTTTTATTTAAAAACCCACCGTGATGACTTGCAAGACTTGGGTGAGTGATTATCTGTTTCATGTAATCTTTTTTATTTTTTATTTTGGCTCGGTGAGCTGTGTTTTTGTTTATAATTTGATTTAAAGAAAAAGTCAACTTGCAGTTCTTCAGTCCTGAGTCTCCTTTCTGCCTCCTGACCACCATAGACCCCCGGCTGCTCTACCACATGCCCTTGTTTGTCAGTGGTTTTCAACCTCGGCCCTCTGGGACACCTGTGTCTTCTGGTTTTCATTCCAACTGAGCTCTCAATTACTTAACTAAACCCTTAATTAGACCTTTTTAATTGTTTTCAGCTCCTAAAAAGTTGGAGATTTCAAATTATTTATAACATTTTAAAGTTATGTTGAAATATCCAACTGGGTAAGAGCTGAAAACAATTAAAAAGGCCCAATTAAGGGTTTAGTTAAGTAATTGGTTTAGTTGGAATGAAAACCAGAAGACTCAGGGGTCCCTGAGGACTGGGGTTGAAAACCACTGGTTTACACAATATCCCCAGCCGGGGATAACAAGAAAACAATTTTAAAGCTTTCCTTATAACTCCCTCTTTAGCTCCGATCATTTACCTGTAGCAGTGTTCAGGAATCGGGCTAGTAGTGGTTGCTGCTAGTGCTGGAGTGATTCTGCTTTCAGTGGGACTGTTGAAAATAAAATGGTACCAGCTAGCAACAACCAAATCCACTTGTTGTCTCTGTCAGTTATATTTTTATATTTGGTCTGCACTGTGCACTGGAGTTTACAGAATGTCGTCTGCTTAGTAAGAAAGTATCTCCTCTGTAGAACAAGGTGGTACCTGACACTATAACCTCCGGTCAGAATGCTGTGTGCTGCCAACTGGAAAAAAAAAATCAGAGACGAAGGGCTTCTAAAGGTCATGATGGGAGCAGCTGTTCTGTAGCTTGGCATCTACATCAGGTCTGCAACATATACAATGCAGTGCAACAAAGAGATAGCAAATCCCAGACTATGCAATGGAAGCATTTATTATTATGATGATGATGATGATGTTAATATGGCTAAAATCCCAAGCTATTTTCAGTTTATCTTGAAAAACTAAGGCATCCACAACTTCCTTCAGAAAGAAGTATTGCCACAGAATGCAAGCTTGGAGCAGTCAAATCTCTACAGGCAGATAACGTCCCAGTGGCACAGTCAATTAAACTAGATATCTAATCATCGGGAAGTAGGCCATATGTTGTCAGTCTTTCCAGGCAAGCATTGTTTAAATTATTGAAGGCTCAGATTAACCCATTAAATGCCGTACTGCAAAAAAAATGCTGCTTCAGTTGCAGCAGATTAAAAGGGCGTCATTCTCTAAACGGTGGTTAATTACCAGAATTACCTTGTGGCATGGGGAAGCCACACCGCATGCAAAAATGAACCAGAGGAAGCTCTATTCACCAAGCTAATTATATGCACAAATAAAGCGAGCTAAATGATTAATTCGCAAGTTGTCACAACACGCAGAATTCAACACATGGAAACAAGAGTCGCTGGCTGCAAAAAAAAAAAGTAACAAGCAGATAAAACAGATTTTTTAAAAACAACCCTGAATGACATACATATTCAGCAACATTTTCGAGTTTTGTAAACCTTTTAAAACTTATGTTGACACATTAATTACAATGACCGTGTGATTCCCATAGACTATTTTGCTGCCTTTAATCCCAAAATATTAAATGCAGGAGAAACCTTAACAGTAAACCTGAAATGACAAAACCGAAGCTTTTGTGTTTCTTTATAAAAGACGCTTTAGCGAGATGCTCTCGTCTGGGTGTCACTGTGAGGCACGGCTCCACAATTAGGGATTCTTTTCATTAAAAAAAGTGACCAGCCGTTGTATCAGTATGTTCGCTGCACTGACATGTTGAACATGTTGACAATACGTGTTTCTCCACTTCCTGTGCTCTCTGTAAACAATCCTGTGATTTATGACCTGCTTGTTCGGTAATTGTTTAGCCTGAACTTCAAGTTTGATCTTGTTTTTGTGTACTGTGCTGTCAAGATGCTTGTCAGTAGTGCCTTTGCTTCGATGATTCAAGACACATTACAAGTTGAGCAAAACAGAGTCCCACCATCTGTATGCAACATCCCCTTTTCATAGCTCTGAACGCAATCTTCTTGAAATTAATTTAGCTTTTTTTTTATTTGTCAGCTGTCTGCATTTTTAATGTAATTCATACACTGCAAGCTAATAAATCAACACTATCTAAAAAACCTTTTTAAACGTCCGACCTCTGATTCGCATGTTATGTCATTGTACAGAATGAGAAATTCACCAATCATGAAGCTGGTATTTGTTTGACCCTGTTGCCGTAGTAACCAAATGCACGGCATTGACGCCGGACCGTGTACAGCTACTGTAGCGCTGCTTCTACTTGACAAAAGTATGGAATGAACAGGGGAGGGGAAGGGGAGGGGAATAATGTAAAATATTGTAAGGAAAATAAAATGTATGTTTTTCATAGGCAGTGAAATACACGATTTCTGTGAAATTTGGTGATATCGTGAATTTTCCGGGGCCCTACATATAAGGCTAATATGATCTGTGCTCAGTATGTATCTAGTTATTACATCCTCCTCAAACAGCCCTAGTACTGTCTGCCTGGTCTGAAATACTCTCTCCCTGACTCTTCTTCTCGCTCTCCTGTGCAGCTCTTCTGCTGGTTCTGTGACACCGCCTGGTTTCAATAAGCGGTACTTTTAACACACACTGAGGCACCTAGTAAAGTTAGGCCAGTTTCAGATGGATGCTCTAGAGGCATGCCTAACTCAATTGAAGCACAACATTTTAACTAAGTCCCAGTTAAGTACATGAGTAGAGCACCGCCTGAAACAATTAAGTTCGCCTCAACGCTCTATTGAAGCTAGCACGCCTTCCTCTGCCGCTCTGAGCGGCTCTGGTGCACCTTGGTTTGAAAAGGAGCTCCAGTGGCGAACTGAACTAAGCTGCACTTAATGCTAATGTACACAGTAGGCCTACTTTTTTTTTTTTTTTATTTATTTCCCCCCCCCCCCCCCCCCCCCCATATAGGCCTACGACTTTTTTTTTTTCTTTCTTGCTCTGTGGTCCTGTACAGTCCTTATGCTACACAGTTAATAGTAGAAAATGTTACCTGAATACTTTTTTGAGTCGTGTGTTGTCGTATGTAGCCCACACATGGTTCCACCAGCCTGTCTGTTCAAGCGTCTACAAGACCAATGTACGCCTGTTGCAGCAGATTGACTTGCGGAAAGTAGTGCAGTTGTCATTAGGCATTCTGTTTTGTTCAACTTCCAAATAATGATCTGCCGTGTGGTATCACTTGAATCTGTGTCAGATTACAGAATGATCGGCCTATGTGAGTGTTGAGAGTGTTCACTTGTAATATTGAATGCAAACAAACACATGCCTCACTAACTTGCTTGTTTTGTCTTTACGATGCACTGTGGGAGATTTCTTTGGAGTAAGTGCGATACACTTTCGGTTCGCCAGTATGAAATCAATTGGTTCATCGAATTTAATGAAGTGCGGCTCTAACGCGTACTTAATTTCAATTGAGTTCGGCTCCGTCTGAAACTGGCCTTGGCGCCCTTAAGTGAATGTGGTTTGCATATCAAATGCCTCCCTCGCTGTATTTTGTGACGTAATTTGCATACATTTCCACACATTAACATTATTCATTATATTTAAATGACTCGGACACGGTACTTTTTCCACACGCTTTTTTCCACACGCTAGGTTGCCTGCCACTGGTTAGTGAATACAGCAGGTGTACAAAGCACGCAGTAAAGGGGCTTACTGCATAAAAAACACGTTACCACTGTTTAGTGAATGAGGCCCAAAGTGTCTTTAATAATAGATTTGAAGTGTACAGGATGTTTATTAATTTAACTGTGATATATACGGACACTAGATTTCAAGACCTCCTGAAGTCTCATCCGATGTATGTGTACATGTAAATAGTTTTGAGGTCTTGAAAGCTAAGCTTGTGCTTAAATATTATAGTTGATATAACTAATATTGAGCAGAAACATCTAATTAACAAAGGTGTCTTTTTTGTTTTTGTTTTGTTTTTACCTTAATTATTCACAGCAAAGACAGCTTATTATCCCCACAGAAAATTCATGAATCGGCAAGAAACTTCATGTGAACACCGTCTGATTGGCTCTTGGGCCCTATTTAATGAAGGACTGTGCAACCATTTGTGCAACCAATTACAATAGGGGGTCATACGAGAGGCAGTCCAGTTGCACAAGTGTGTGCTACATATCTCGGGTGTTTCAGGTGCTCTTACTGTTTGCAAGCTGTTGTATCTTATGAAATCTTGCATTTCTGAAAGTTGAAGTAATCTAAAGCCCCCCCCTTTTGTTTTTTTATTTCATTCATTAACAGGAAATGCTGAGCACATGCATTCAGTTAAGGATTAAAAACCTAATCATAACCTGTCAGATGGCTATGCTTTATTGCTAGCGAGCTGTTTCCCATACGAATGCACCCCCACCCCTCTGCCTTGATCCCCTTCTCTTTAAAGTTTTTCATCATGTCTCTGTAATGAGCCCCAGGTTTGTGGAATAGAGTGGGTTCAAATATTACCAAACCATCTCCTCCAATGTGTTTCTGTTTTGTTTTATGAATAGTGAAAGCTTTACCATGTTTATCAGTTATTGTAAACTTATTGTAAAGGGCAACAGAGGGGTTTAAATATTGGCAGTTATTATTAATTGTAATAAAACGTCTCCATGACTAAAATAAAAATGTGTAAAATAAAGTCCCCTCCCCCTGCACAGCAATGCCTCAGCAACATCTTTCCCTGTTATTAGCACAAGTCTGTTTAAACCATTCCCACAGAAAGACGTCCACTTGTTCATACTGCACCTGCATGCAGGGTTCAGGTGGTTTTCTGTTGCTTCTAAGTAGGCATCTTTTCTTTTCAGAATGTCTGGAACGGTTTGCTTTGAAATTTTTTTTTTTTAATTTAATTTTCCACTTAACTGTTTTTGTGTTGGCTCTGGTAAACGTTCAGCAATTTTGATAAGCACAAATAGTCTTTCAGGAAATCGGAAAGCGAGGCCACCAGACCTATAGTGCTGGAGAACAACAGGGATCTGATGGCTCCACTGCAGAACCACAGGCGTCCTATCGGCCACAGGGGTCGCTGGTGGTTGGTGAACCGTAGATTCCCCTGCCGACCTAAGCCCTCCCTACCCAGGCGGTGCTCGGCCAATTGTGCGCCGCCCCCAAGGGCCGTGACATAACCTGAACTTGAACCTGTAGGAGCATGGAATCTAAGGTCATAGGTCATGGCTATTTACTGACCTTTCTGAAATCTGCAAAGTATGGTGAAGTAAAGCAGTGTCCATCCAGTGAAACGCCTTGTACTTGACATTCAAATACTGAATCACTTCCCTCAATGATGAAAGATCTTTGAAAGATCAAGGTGACCTTTTTTTTTTTTTTCACAATACTGACACCTCATTGATTTTGCAATTGAAGGCTGTAGCATGGTATATTTTTTCAGTCTGTATGATGTGGTTCATGGTACAGATCCTCCTTCACAGCACGCATGTGCTGATCATACTATTAGCACTGCCAGTGTTACTAACATTAAGTTATTGTATTTTTTTGTAGGTGAGAACGAAGTTTTAGAAACTCTATACAAGATAGCAAGCAAGAACAAGATCTGGCGGTCCTACATTGGAATGGGTTACTACAACTGCTCAGTGCCACCGGCCATTCAGCGCAACCTGCTGGAAAACTCAGGATGGTTTGTGTCTTTTGTTTTACTAACTTATTAAGTCATTTAGCAGATGCTTTTATCCAAAGCGACTTATAGAGACAGGGGTGAACTATGCATCAACAACTGCTGCTGCAGAGCCACTTACAATAGGACCTCGGTTTTACATCTCATCCGAAGGACTGCGCACAAGGAGGTTAAGTGACTTGCTCAGGGTCACTTCTGCTTTCCCTAATCTGTGTTTTCTGCCTCGATTGCTGCTGCTCTGCCATTCTAAAGGGATTTTCTGCCTGTTCTGAATTCAGGGAAACTCAGCTGCAATTCACTTTATTTTCTGACTATTTTTAAACTTCAACTCATTGAGTAAGTGTGGTATACCTCCTCTTAGAAGTCACCGTAATGGCAAGTCAAGTTGCTTGTGGTCACGCGGTCAACTCCTCAACCAATGCAAATATCAGAACTAATTCTACAGGCGTGTGCGAAATCAACTGGCTGTCCTTCATGAAGCGAATTATGCAATTATCAGATCTGCGTTTTGAGCAGAGTGCAATACCATGTTAACAAATAGTACATTTTTGGTACCCAGAAATTACTATGCAGTTAAGTAGAGTATGCAGTTATTCGATATGCAATTAAGTGGAGCACACTGTATATGTGTATGTATCTGCCAGCTGTATGAAATATTCTTATTATAACAAACAGTATCACTTTACTGGAAACAACTGGGAAATAAAGGAGGCACACTAAGCAAAGGAGATGTACGATCTGATATGCCATGTGAGTGACCGTGCACTATATAAGGCCCAGGTGAGTTAGCTGCCATTTACTTAGCCAAGTAGGAAGTCAAGAGCCCAGGCTTGAAAGGGGAATGTTAGTGGGTGTCTGGCATGTATACGCAGCTGCAACAGGGACTGTAACTGGACATTCTGTATCCATTAGAACAGTGTGCTGGCAGTGTCACATGATGGAATATCTGGAAAACAGTGATTGTGTAGCCATTAGGATAGGAACACCCAGTGATCCAGATAATGTTTTAGGTCATGAAGTCATTTTACTCTCCAATTTGGACACTGTGTGTAAAATGCAACATTACCTTGAAGTCGAGAGTACTTTCAATAAATGTTGTACACAGTTTTAATGCTGATTTTTATGGGACATGGATTAACTACAACCTTACAGTTTAACTGTAATGTCAGTTTGAACTACTGTACAAAAATGTGGTCTTGCTATAAAAACAAAAACAATTATTGACCATAAACAGCATAGCTGCGAAGCAAATAAAGAGAAACAGGACATGTATATATGAATTCCAACACTGCAGATGGAATATACTGTACTTAACAAACAGCTTGCATACACATGATATATATTTCCAGTGATTAACTAAAACAAAACAAAAAAACATGCTCTCTTGTGCTCTCCCTTTCCAAGTCGACACACCACCCAAAAAAAAAAAAAAGGCAAAAATATTTTTTATAAACTAACGATAATATTGTATTCCTTACTGATCTCCTTGCTATAGCAATGTAAAGCATCCCGACTCTCGTCAAACACAGAATGCTGTATTTATTTTTCTAGATTTAGCGTCCAAAAAATTCCTTCATAGGGTCACATACTAGACCAAAGAAAAAACACGTTCTGCATTGCTTACAATATAGAAGGGTGAAGATGAACGAACGTATTCTGCAGTTATATAAAGATATGCTGTAATATGTGTGACTTTGGGTAAGCTGTTCAAATACCATACTTGTTTGCTTTAGTATTGTTGGGATACATTTTACTCCTTGTTGGAGCCCCTACCCCCTTACACCATGCCCTCTTTTCCCCTTTTGTCACAGTCCTAAATGGTATCCTAGAAACTGCCCTAACAAACCCCATTGCCATTACATGAATGGCAACTCAGACAAGAAGGTAGCAAGAATGTTTGCTTCAGGGAGAAATCTGTACTGCATTACCTAAATATAGCAGAGGTGTTTTCATGAAGGGACCTTGGAGAAAAAGAAAAAATGCTTCTGTTGTGATTAAGTAGCTGTTTGTGCCTGCTGACTTCCTTCGAGAAATTGCCGGGGTGGGGGGGTGTTCACTCTGCTCTCAGTTGCAAGTCTTTATGCAACAGGCATAGTGGAGTTACCCAATTTTATAGGGTTGACTTGAGACTTATGACCCCACAGTGGTGGTCCTAGAATATATTTATTTTGGTGCCTTATCTACCTGCCAAATTTAGTCCTCTGCTGTGAATGTTTGTTTTTTCACAACATCAGAATGCTCTCTCCTATTGGAAATGTACAAGTGGTGCCATACCTTGGCACTTTTGTAAAACTTGCCTTATTAGGTTGTCGATGGTCCATATATTTGCTTCCAAGGGTAAAGTCTAAATCAGTCTATCTACAGTCAATGGGTCCAGTTCTTTGTGTGTTTATTTTTTGGGGACAAGGATAATCAAACGTTTACTAAACTGTTAACAAACAACTTGGGTACGCCTTGGGGTCCTTAAATGAACAGTTGCTTGTTACTGGTCTTGTAACTTTTAAATTGTATTCCCATTCCCATAAAATGGAGTATACCTGGTCCTAAATGTTGTGTGTGTGTTTTTTTTATTGTGTTTTTTGTTTGTTTGTTTTTTATCACAAGCTTTCACTAAATAAAATACATATTTTTAGTAAGAGTTAGTCTGTCCTTAAGTAGTTTTGTAAACGCTTGTATTCAGCAAGCTTTTACAAAATACTTCAAGTATACGGTCAAACCTATTTAATATCACTTTGAAGGGACGGGGTACAAAGTGTTCATCAATAATCTGGCAAAATAAGCATTTAAACATAGGAAAAGCGTTGATGCAACACACATTTTCAGTATACAGTATTACACTACAACACATTATTTTAATTTAAAAAAAAAAAGGCTGTAAACACATTGCTATGGATGCTAGATTTTTCTACCGTACCATGCAGCACAGTATTTGAATGTTCTGAATATAATGTACTTAAATGTAAACCTTCCTATCCTAGCCTAGAGGAGTGGAATCAGTTGTATGACTGTTTAATGTGAGAGATATTAACCAGAGTGTGATGACCAAAGTGATATTGGGATTGTACCCATTGACTTCCATTTTATCAAGTGATACTTATTTACACGAGTGATTATTAAGAGGTTTTGACTAATATTGTTTTTTACAAACTGTTTTGCTGTCATCCGTCAGGGTTACCCAGTACACTCCATACCAGCCTGAAGTATCCCAGGGGCGCCTGGAAAGCTTGCTGAACTACCAGACGATGGTTTGTGACCTCACAGGCATGGATGTGGCCAATGCCTCCCTGTTGGATGAAGGTACTGCAGCGGCTGAGGCCATGCAGCTGTGTCACAGGTACAGTTACTACTAGGAATGCAGTGGTGGTAGCATGTATTCACTTTAAAGAGACTAGCTTCATTTGGCTGTATCCTGCGTTTGCCATGTGGTTGGGAAAAAACAAACAAACAGTTGGCTTAGAGAGAAAATATAAATCCAGACATACTAAGACCAACAACACAGTGCAAATACAGTGCAATTCATATGTGTTCACATATCCTGTGTATCATTGATCCACGTTACAGTAGAATGAATCCAGGAGGATAGCCTTTGATAATTGTGTAGAAACTCTGATAGTGCTAGAACTGTTCAGCTAATTGCTATATCTGAGGGATGTAATCAAATAACACTTCCCCTCACAACCTGTGCTGAGCACGTGTAGAAAGAGTGAAACCAGTACCAGAATGGTTGCAATGGGGCTTTTGGCATCTGCACAAAACCAAATTTACCAAAAAAATTAAACTTTGATAAAATAGAATTTGATTGTGTGTATGTGTGTATGTGTGTCTGGTATTGTATGAAGCATTTTTTGTCAGTGGCTAAGAGAACTGGTTCTGAACCTGTTTATTTATCAGCACAGTCCAGGTCATGGGCTAACTTTCCAGAAATACAGCCACACTAAGTTATGGTACTGTGCATCTTTTTATATGGAGCCTAATTTGTCACAGTTAACAGCCACACCCAATATGTTTATAAACAAGTTTTATAAAATACACCAGAGGAATTGGCAGAGTTTATCAAATTGTCAATGTTAAACCAATGTAATTAACCATTAGGCTGTCATTTAATCTTGCCCAGGACTACAATCCCACAGTTCATTGCTCACTTTGGCAGATTGATGTGTTTCTGTGGAAACGGGCAAAGTCAGAATCACAATGATTTTTTTTATTTTTTTTATCAAATGGTTTAAAAGTATTTATGTTTTTTAGGCCTTTAAAAACTTAGGTCTTATGCTTTCGCAAGTTTAAGGGAAATGTTCTTCCTGTTATAAATATGAACCCACCTGATTCCACATAGTTTTACATTTTGAAGCATAAAACGTGAATGTGTGGCACACGTGGGCCTATTACTTTTATTACAAGAAGTGAATTTATAGCCTTGTGGCAGGAAAACATTGCTTCACTTGAGCCCAAGGGAAAATGAAATCAGGAAAACAAAAATAAACCACAAAATGCTTTTTTTGTTTTTCTTTAAAGACTCGGTTATTGTATATTTTTAAAAGTGAACTTGTATATTGAGTTTTTTTTTTCTTATCTGTGCCAGTTGCTTCCTGTTCTGATAGAAATATGCTTTAATGCAGAATGTAGACTAAAATGTAATTATTTTAACTCCAGGCACAATAAGAAAATGAAGTTTTACATCGACCCACGCTGCCACCCTCAGACAATCGCAGTGGTGCAGACAAGAGCCAAGTAAGAAGTGCCCTTTTCATTATTTGTATGTGTATCCCAATGAACTCCCATGAACCATCAACCACAGTTTCAAATATTTAGCTTTTAATGGTCATTATCCCTATTCAAAGCACAATAAAAATGGTCCATGATATTTTGATGAATGCTTGATGAGGGTATATTTGGAACTTATTTGTATTCAACCAAGGTTATTATCCTATAGGGCTATAGTGATTTAATACAATGTGGTTATAAAGTCATTTGAGTGACTAAACAGCAGTGGTAAGGAAAGTATTAGCTGCTGAGCACTGGAAATGGGTAGAGTTGCCAAATGATCTGTTCCACAATGACACTTTGTCCGTCGTGATTTTGAATTATTCAGAGGCTGGTTGTGTGTTCAATTTTCTTCAATTATTGCATCTACTGGCTTGTTCACTGTTCTAAGTTCAGCATGCAGTCTATGCTTGACACAACTAAACTGTTAAATCACCAAGATGCTAGTTAATGAAACTTTGTAAATTAGGAACTTAAAGCACATCCTATGGACCACAGTTGATGTGAGCAGATCTAAATTTCAGGACTCCATGACAAATCACTTTTCTCCGCTGTTTCTGATTAGATGTTTCCCAGCTTTTATTTACTACTTGCACAGCATGGAAGAAAAGCACATGTTGGAGGGTACTGTAGTGTGTGTGTGTGTGTGTGTGTGTGTGTGTGTGTGTGCGTGCCTACCATCTAATTTTGAATCTTGTCTGGTAGCTACATTGGAGTGATCACAGAGCTGAAGCATCCCCATGAGATGGATTTCAGTGGTAAAGATGTCTCTGGTGTGCTGTTCCAGTACCCAGATACAGAGGGAAGAGTTGAGGACTTTGCAGGACTTGTAGACCGAGCGCATCAAAATGGGGTGAGAACCATGAAACTGTAAAACTGGTCATCAAAGACTTGTTTATATACTGATGCTCCAAAGTTTGGAAAATTTCATGACCAATACAACATTTAAACAATATCAAGCCAAAATGTATCTAAACGGTGTTGCAAAATAATGACAATTTTCATACTCGTCAAGCTTGCCTGTAGTAACCCAGAAACTATGATCTATCACATGAAGACATTTTACTGACTTGTCAAAATATTTGTCTAAGGCTTCTTTTAAGTATTTCTATAACCATACTGATCTGATCTATAAACTGGAGCGCTGAACCTAACAGAGGGAGCTCTTCACATTGTCTGATGATTTGAAAAGGGCTGATGGAGTCTTTGTGATGAGCTGCTCTCTTAGAATGTTTGGGGTTAGTCAGTGCTTCATACTTGATTCCATGGGTTTAACCGCTGTTTTTCTTGCTGCGTATTTGAATGCTTTGGAAGTACTTCCAAGTGATTAGTAGAGTACTGCTTCTGGATTAATTCCCCTTTCTCTTTGTTATCTTATATGCATTGTAAACCCTGACAATCAACCTGGGAAAAGACAATGTGTGGACTGTTAAGGAGTCTGATTTGTGTTCAAAAGGATTTCTCTGATAGGCCTTCCCCTTAGATTATGCCCCCTGGGATGCTTTTTGATCACAAAACTCCCATTTCTCATTTTAATTGTAATGTTTTTTGGGTTTTTTTTGCCCTAGGCACTGGCATGCTGTGCGACTGATCTGCTTGCCATGTGTGTCCTGAGACCGCCTGGTGAGTTTGGGGTGGACATCACCCTGGGGAGCTCACAGAGGTTCGGAGTGCCGCTCTGCTACGGAGGGCCCCATGCTGCCTTTTTTGGGGTGAAAGGAAGCCTGATTAGAATGATGCCCGGGAGAATGGTGGGGGTCACAAGGTAAGAGGGTGGGTTGCAAAATAGGACGTACAAAAAGGATATTTGGGATTTAATATGTTTTTTTAAAATGCAGAGCCATTCTTCAAGCTGACCTAAGTAATGATAAATATTTATGAAATTTCACTGAACCATATACAGTTTCACACACAACCCCTACTTTCAGTGTTAATCTGGTATTTGATTCTGCATTGTGAATGCACTTTCACTGCCTGTTTTTTCTAGGCCTACTTTTTAACAGTAATAATGGGAACAGAGACCACTTTTCAGAATGATCATACCAGTAGATTTTTTTGTTTGTGTGGGGAGCTGGAACCAGATCTCGCTTGTTCCTAACACACACACACACAGTTGTGGTTTGTGGGATAGAAACTGAATAACAATTAACAATCTTCGGAACGGTGTGACTCTCTGAAATGTCTACATCTAAACTAGAGTTGGCATTAACCTAGAACTGTCAGAAGTACGTGCCCTGTGGTGGGGGGTGGACCCATTCCTTTTACTTGGGCTTTTTGTCAGTCAGTGGAACTGTTGTCTTCCTGCCCTAGTGTTTGGTAAAATTCTCCATGAAGAGGAGGCATTCTCTTCCTGTTCGTGACGGCTATGCTCTTTGTTATCTGACCTTGTGAACAAAAGCTGACCGTGTGAACAGGCCCACACCTACTAAACAGAATGATGAATGCCAAACTTTGCATAATGCAAGGGTTTAATATAAACATCCATCCATCCATTATCATTAACCGCTTACTCCTTTACAGGGTCGCGGTTAATATAAACATTTTAAAGTAAAATTAACTGCATTTCAAATTAGATTGTTTAATATTTCAAGCAAATCCAAAACTCTTATATAGTTCAGCGCTTTCTGTGCACTTTTAATAAACACAAAACACAGGAACAAAAACATACTCCCTCTTTACTCAAAGCACACTCCTTCTCTGCTCCTAACTCTCCTAAACAACCCTCTTCAAACATTCATTCCTTTGTTATTATTTTATAGGGTGTGAACAAGGGTAATCATTCCATTACCACCTGGTCACATTCCACACTTTTTCAATCACACGTAATCACTCAATGAAACACAATTTCCATCACCACACCCATGTGCACAGCCTCTGCTCTGTACACATTCTCCAGTTACTCTGTCTAATATATATATATATATATACGGTTTATCTAAAATAAAAAAACCCTATTTAATTGCCTTACGATCTCATTTCTTGACCTCGAAATGAGGTGACCTTGCTCTGAGCAATGTCTGCTTCCACTTCTTTGAGAGTTTGTGAAGAGAGGAGTTTCATCTGCTTTCAGTATTTATCTATTGCTTAGTACATTGAAATGGTGATCAGTGACCAACACCAGATGTTATACGTGCTGAAGATGTAACGTGATGCAGCCGTCATGACTGACCCCATGGTACAGAATGTTGTACAGTATCCTTAGCAGGTGTGTGTACCTGGCATATCTTATTTTGAACCATGTAAAAGTTCTCTAAATGATATATTCCCAGCATAACAGTTTCTGTTGTATTGCAGAGATGCAGCTGGGAAGGAGGTGTATCGCCTTGCTCTTCAGACACGAGAGCAGCACATCCGGAGAGATAAAGCCACCAGCAACATCTGCACTGCTCAGGTAAGCAGAAACCAATACTTCTGTAACTTCATACACCTTTTTCATCAGGTAAAACTAGAAGAAACTATTAGTAGACATACGGAATCTTAATGTTTACATTTTCAACTTGTATGAAACTATATTGCTTGTTCTTCAATGCGGAAAGCTTCTCTATCAAAAGCCAAGCTGTATTCATGTCTGATCTTCTGTTTTTCAGGCACTGCTGGCGAACATGGCAGCTATGTATGCCATCTACCATGGATCACAGGGGCTGAAGCACATTGCAAAGAGAGTGCACAATGCTACTCTAATCTTGTCTGAAGGTATATTTCAACCCCCTGCCCCCCTAATAAAGTTGAATAGAATTACTGTTGACTTGCCTTGACAAGAGCTGGATAAGTCCACTTGACCTGAACTCGGTGTGGCTGAAAGATGTAGCTAAAATAATGATCCATAATACAAATACAAGAAGTCAATTAGATAAAGTTTGATTTGACATTGAAGACAATGAAGAACACAACATTTGGCTACTAGTTTATATATTTATTAAGCGTTTGTTAGTTTTTAATGTTATGATTAATCTTCTCTGAACTGATAAATACAGAGTTTATACAACCAGTAACATTTAACGTTGTATTTTGGGCGGGGGGGGTGTGTGTGTTCAGATTCTTCATACTGGGGTTTAGTTTGTAGTGATAAACACTTGTTTTGTTCTGATTTTTTCCTTGCAGGCCTTAAGCGTGCTGGACACAAGCTGGAACATGAGATGTTCTTTGACACCTTGAAGATTCAGTGTGGAGTGGCAGCCAAGGAGATCCGAGACAGGGCTGCTCAGCGTCAGATGAACCTCCGGCTCTACAGTGATGATGTGGTAAGCAAGTCATGAAGTGGAATGAACTCTCCCAAATGGTGGTGATGATGATGATATTCTTAACCGCTTCCTGCTGTGTGACCTCGTACAACATATCAAATCCAGACCTAGAGGAAGCTCCACATTTCTCAATAGCAATAAGGTTGTAATTCTGTGTCAAACTTGAACTGAAGACCATCTCTCTATAATTAAGCAATAAGACCTGACCCAGAGAGCATTACCCACCATGTGGAGTGGTACTGGGTATTGATGCAAACTTGAGTGGTAGTGAAACAGTTTTGAGGAGTGAGGACATTTCTTTTACAGTGATTCCTGAAAGTGAATGTTTATTTGTGAACTTACTGATTTTTAAAAGGCATTCAGCAGACCATCTATTAATTTTATGTTGCACAGTATAGTTTTTCATATCCTACAGTATTTTAAATTAATGTCTAATTTATAAGTGAGAGAAAAACCTAATCCTATATATTGTCTTTTTGCATGGGAAGCTGGGAGTGTCCCTGGATGAGACGGTGACTGAGAGAGATTTAGACGACCTTCTTTGGGTGTTTGGATGTGAATCCTCTGCGGTAAGTAGACTAGTAGAGGTGTGATCACCAGCATGGCACCCAAAGGTGAAGTGTTGCCGCTTGGGAAAAGATTAGTAATGCTGGGTCCCAATAGCACAAGGGCTTAGTGAAGTTTATAAACTTCACTAAGGGCAGCAGTGAGGAGTAGTGGTTAGGGCTCTGGACTCTTGACCGGAGGGTCGTGGGTTCAATCCCAGCTGGGGGACACTGCTGCTGTACCCTTGAGCAAGGTACTTTACCTAGATTGCTCCAATAAAAACCCAAATGTATAAATGGGTAATTTTATGTAAAAAATAATGTGATATCTTGTAACAATTGTAAGTCGCCCTGGATAAGGGCGTCGGCTAAGAAATAAATAATAATAATAATAATAAACTCAGGCTTGGGAGGAACGACTGCCACGTTACATCATCCAATTGTGGCCTATTGGAGCAATATAAATACTGTTAACTTACCCCTCTGTTGCATTTGATCAATTTGCATTCCTCTCCCAAGGATACAACGATAGTGTACTTGGCAAATTATTTACTGGTTTAAATACTGGAGAGCAGTTGTGGTTCCTGATGTATGTTTCGATGACGATGTGCAGTATGTTTGACCTGTGCTTATTATAATTGTGAGATGTATTTTATTTTCTCAAATTCTTAATTCAATGTTACTGTCCTCGCAGGAATTGATTGCTGAAAAAATGGGGGATGAAAAAAGAGGCATCTTCGGAACCCCTTTCAAAAGGACAAGCAGTTTCCTCTCGCATACAGTTTTTAACAGGCAGGTTTATGAATAAATCAAATGTTTACCCGTAACTCGATACACTCCATCAGTCAGAAGAGGTATTGGGCTATATTGACAAAGCATTTCCAATGTGGTTTTGTAAATCAAACTTCTAGTGTTGCAGAACTAGCGAAAACCCCATAAGTAAATGTTGGAGGTGTTAATTGAAATTTCTGAATTCTTGCTTTTTGAGTGTGATTGGTAAATGTTTGCCTGCCTTAAAGGTAAAAGGTGCACTGGTATACTTTGAGAACATTTTTAATGAAGAAAAAATACAATTCTGCCCCTGTTGCTATGAGCTCTACTGAACTTCAGCTAGCTCTTTTTGGATATGTGGATGTCCTTGGCACCTGTTTTGAATGTGATACCTTCCACATTCATTGTCTTTTGTGAACAAACAATATACTAAGAAGAACCACAATCATTAAAAGAATACAAACAGAATTGTCTTTTAAAGCAAATAGAAATGCTGCTATATTTAATAAACATAAACTTGTTGTGAAATGAGTACATTGGTAATCAAGTTTAAATATATATTCATTATCAGAGGCTTTTGGGTTCATTTAGGCCAGTGATCACTAGACAAAAACACGACGAGCTCTTTTTCAAAGATAACTTGTTGCCCTCACTTAACTACAGCGAACCACTTCTGGATAAATATTGGGTAATCTTATACTTCGTAATATAATTCAATCCATGTTCTCTCTAACAGTTATCGCTCTGAAACTAATATTGTTCGCTACATGAAAAGACTGGAGAACAAAGACATTTCCCTTGTACACAGCATGATACCATTGGTAGGTCTTGAATTACTTTGACATGTAGCCATTGGCATATTGACAAATTCATTATTTTATTTTGTATATAGTGCTAACTTTTTTTTTTTTTTTTGAATACAGGGTTCTTGCACCATGAAACTCAACAGTTCTTCTGAACTTTCAGTAAGTTTCAGGAGTTTTTTAGCGTTGCGTTTAAGTAAATAATTTATACTTGTAATATGGAAGATTTTAGGGAGTCATGTTTGGTGGTTTCTGCTGAATATAACCTAATGTACCCTTGGATCAAAGTGTACTGGTTTCTGGTTTGTTGCACATAGCCCTAAGTGTTGTATCCTGTCCTTCTGTCTCAAAGGCCAGGCCCTCCTGACAGTATCTGAACTTTTCTATCAAAAGTAAAATAATTCTACTAATACTTGGGTAGCACTAGTATTCTCTGTGTTGGTCTAAGTTGACCACATGGCCACTTGTTGCTTAAAGCTGGCTCTTTCTCTTCCCAGCCAATCACTTGGAAGGAGTTTGCGAACGTCCATCCTTTCGTGCCTCTAGATCAGGCTCAGGGCTACCAGCAGCTTTTCAGGGAACTGGAGCGGGACTTGTGTGAAATCACTGGATACGACAAAATCTCCTTCCAACCAAACAGGTCAGTGTTTACTTTGGTGGACCAACGTTGCTTAGCAGTAACATAAGCTGAGCAGCATTATTATATAGGGAATGTGAGACCTGTGAAGTTTATCAAATTTTTTCACATGGTGCTGGCTGTAAAGGCTATGAGATAACAAGAACAACAAAATACTGCCACTGTCCATGTATCTTTAATCTGTACTTTTTTCCCTGGGAGATGCTGTCCTCACCTGCTTCTTAGGGCAATTCCAATTTTATATTTTATTTGGTCACAATAAAATTGCACAGAATAAGGAGAGTTTTCCACAAAAACCTAATTATGTCATATGCAGTAAGCAATACTATTTGCCAATTTGCACATGAGCAGTTTTTGAAGTTAAGCACGGACGAGGCTTAAAATGAATTATAAATTAGTCTTTTCAATTTATTCAGGGGAATCTTTTGGTACAAGTTGGTGTACTCCCATTGCATTTAGGGTTAAATAAAGGAAACATTTCTGGCATAAAAGTAATGAAGTCCCCGGTTCAAATCCCACCTCAACCACTGACTCATTGTGTGACCCTGAGCAAGTCACTTAACCTCCTTGTGCTCTGTCTTTCGGGTGAGACGTAATTGTAATTGACTCTGCAGCTGATGCATAGTTCACACACCCTAGTCTCTGTAAGTCGCCTTGGATAAAGGCGTCTGCTAAATAAACTAATAATAATAAAGACTAGGTCAAACTGTCATTCACCCCTGTCGGTAATCCTCCTTTGACCTACTAATAAAATGACAACTTGTGTTAATTTATTTATTGTCCAGCCCTTATCAGATGTATGATTTCAAGATATCACAAATGTTATCGCATGCAGAAATGCAGTATTCAGTGCTGGGGGGCTTTTTGAAAACTCAAAATGTCAACTTGCATCTTCACTAGACCAGCAAGTTCAGAGGTTACAGAATGTCCAGAGTTGTGGTTTTGACCAGACCCACAATGACATTCACATTGCGCTGTGGTATGGTAGGGTAAGGCCATGCATGGACCTTGCCTTTTTGTTTATGCAAAAAAATACAAGCTGAGTGTGGTATCTTGAAAAGGAGAGGTGTTGTGTAACAGAAACAAAATTTAGAATTGATAGTTATACCAGGATTTGTTCTTCTTTCAAATTTATTATGTAGTGTTAAATAAAGGTAATGGGTCTTTTCCATTGTGAAATGTTATGAAAAGATGGCACTCTTTCTGTGAAGGAGGTTACCACTGTTATGTATGATGTTGAACCTGTGGAGACATGTTATGAGTTCGCATTTCTATATGTCTAGCAAGTGATGACCTCAGCATTTCACCCGTCAAAAGTTTTACTGGCTTTATTATTGTCTAGTACTTTTCCAAGCCAAGGAACAGCTTAGACTAGATATTAGGCAAGACCTGTTTTTCACATTGAGCCTCATGACTTTAACATGTGGTGCTGATTTGAGTTTTCCATTGTTTTTGTAAATTGTACATCTAATCCTTGACAAACTATATCCACCCTCATTGTGACATGCAAAAGTAGGTTTATAGCTTTTGTTTTATTAACTTTGAAAGTAAAACCTTCAAGGAGGCCTGCAGTTCCTCAGGAGTCAGACAGCGTGCCGGACAGTGTCCTTTTTCATAGGAAATATTTAATGTTGGGTCGTTTTACTGTCCCATAGTTTCAGAGAAGCATGAAGTGGAACGTGAAAATGGTACTGAAGGTTGTGAAATGGATTGTTAAACTTTAGCTGCCACACCATTTTAATGTAATGGCTCTGAACTAAAGGTCCCATGTTTAACTATAGTCTTCCATACATATACAAACTGAAAAGGCATTTATTGCAATGTGTACAGCGATAGTGGGACACTGGACTATACAGCAATACTATACTTATCTGTGTCTCTCTTATAAATTCCATTCATATCTTGTGTAAATAATGTACACGATTGTTAATAGAGGTGGAAATGTAAGCACGTGTTGCAGGTTTAACCTTTAGTAACTTGCAAACAAGACTTTGATAAGCTGTACATGCTGTTGGCCTTGGATTATTACTAAATATAAATATAAAGTCACTGATACATTTATCTAGAATTATGATTGGTACAGTAGGACTTCCCATTGCAATTTGACCCATGTTTTGTTGAATTAAAATGTTCGAACTGTTACAAATAACCATTTATGTATGCTTAAATTAACCTTGTGAGTTTTTAAATAGTTTTGCTTTTGTTGTTTATTTTTTTTACCAAAAAACATGCCCTTCGGAGTAAAGACCTTGTACCCATGCATTACAAAACATAACCAATTCTTCATATGTCCACCGACGAGTTACCTGTGATCTCGTCATTAACTTGTGAGGTGTACCCATTTTAAATGAATCAATTCAAATAAACGTTCTTGGTAAGCTTTCAATTAAATTGCCAATGGACTGTTTCATAATCAGCAAGCGTCCCAGGTTTCTGTGATCTACTGTTTCATAAAGTTTAATGTTACAATAAAATACATAGACAGAGGCAAATTTAGCAAGGTCTTTCCCAGAGAAATGTAGCACGTTGCACCTTGGTGTAAAGTCAAAGTGATAATGTGGCAAAAACTAGAAAACAAACAAACTCGTTTCTCACTTTTGAACTCCCAAAGCTGCATACTGCAATGATCAGTTGTATTATACCGTTCGCAATAACACCTTGCTGTTTGGTCATATCAGCATAAATATTACATCACAATTAAGGCCACTGTTCTACAGACAAGATTCTTTCCTATTGACAGCAATGTAAAGCCACCCACAATATTAGGGCCATCCCTCTACTCAGTCTTAAGGCCACCATCTGCAGTCCCAAATGTGTGAACCTGTTTACTTACCGCTCTAAAAGACCCAACATGCTGTAGAAATTACATTATTATTATTATTATTATTATTATTATTATTATTATTATTATTATTATTGTTATTATTACTACTAAAACCAACCCACTGCCACAAAGAGAAAGAATTGGAACAGTTTGCATAAAACCTCAAATAATCAAGAGTGGTTAAACTGTTCAAAGAAGTATAACCAGGTTAATTACAGTGGCTAAATTATGTAATCAGAATCATGCGATTCAGTTATTTGATTTGAAGACCTTTTTAAAAAGCCCCAATTAATAGTTAACCAAAAAAACAAACAAAAAAACAAACAGGTGGGCTTGTGCTGTTCCAAAAGTCCTGTTATATCTCTTGTTTTGCAGATATTTTGGTGTTACTGCATTGTGTTTTTAGAGGGTAGTGTTGACCCATGTCTTATAAATATGCCATCATTTTATTTCTACCTTCTCCATTAACTTCCAGTATTTTTGTTTTGTTTTCTAGTGGAGCACAAGGAGAATATGCTGGCCTGGCTGCCATTAAGGCCTTTTTAAACGCAAAAGGAGAAGCACACAGGACAGTAAGTGTGGCACGTATATATTTCAACTGGTCTCTTATGTTTGTGTGAATTTGTCTTGTTTATCAGCCCGCTCACTACTGCGTAATATGTAATATATTATAGAATCTTACTATTCTTACTATGTATATAGTCTGTTTATTAAGTACAAGTGAGGCGCCACCTGGTGGTGGGCATCCTTTTGTGTTTGTTATGAAGAATATGCTGGATGGTGCATTCCTACTTAAATTGAGGTACATAAAGTTTTTTATGTTCTGAAGGCTCCAGTAAACCTCACTTTGTTGGATTGTTTGCCTGAAACTATTGTCAGTCCTCCTCAATTATGGAGTCATGGCTGTAAGTAAGCTGCACCTGTTTAAGGCATTTTGCTGTATGGTACATGCTTGTTACATCCTGGCAAGATGACTGGAAAAAGAGTGCTTTCTTAATTTGGTAAATTGGTGGAATTTCATCCATCTTCTTTCTTTCTCTCTCTCTCTCTCTCTCTCTCTCTCTCTCTCTCTCTCTCAAAGGTTTGTCTCATTCCGAAATCTGCTCATGGCACAAACCCAGCCAGTGCCCAGATGGCAGGGATGAAGATCCAGTCGGTCGAAGTGGACAAAAACGGAAGCATTGATGTTGCGCACTTAAAAGCCATGGTATGTGCCTCCGGTTTACTACAGTGATAATGCATGTGCTATTGGCATTGAGGCAAGGGGGAACACAAATATCATGGTCTGTTTAACTGGGATGATAGCGTTCTAAAGGGGAGCACTGCATTTGTGCCTAGCTATTCTACATTATTATTGAACAGGCTTTGTGCTGTTGCATACTGTAGCAGGAGCTAGTGAAGTTAAAATCTCACACTCATTTGACAGAAGCGTTTTACTGTGCTGCTTTTTCTTTTAGGTGGACAAGCACAAAGAAAACCTGGCTGCTATCATGATCACCTACCCATCGACAAATGGTGTGTTTGAGGAGAATGTTAGTGATGTTTGCGACCTGATTCATCATCATGGAGGCCAGGTTTACCTTGATGGCGCCAACATGAACGCTCAAGTGAGTAAGACGTAATGAAGTGCAGCAAATGCAATGGAATTATTAGCTTGGGTTTATAACAAGTCGGCATCATAGCTGAACCTGTGTTAAACCTGTAAATGACCACTAACAAGATTATGTGTGTTAACCTTTTTTTTTTTTTTTTCTATAAAAGTTTTTACTGGCTACTCTACTTTCCAAACCTGTTACTATTTCATGTATAGCTGAAGTCAACAACTTCATTACTTGTGTGGGTTTGACTTCCAAGATGTCCTTCTAGAATGCAACAAAAATTCAAAGCCTGCAAGATCAAAGATGAAATATATATATAAGGCTGCAATAGTCATACCTCGCTCTACCCAGACTGCCCCACACAATGAAATATAAATGTGGCGTTAATCAGCTTTGGGAGCCCGATCTGGTATTTATGGCCGTGCTGACCACTTCAGTTGAGAAAAACTGGTATGGACCACTGATGTTGAAGTCCAATCCGATTTTTTTGAGTCGCCAATGGCGGTACGGTACTTACCGCGTTACAAGGCTGAACCGGATATCAGACGTGTGTGTATGTGTGGTCCTATTTTAAAGCAAGTGCAAAAGCAAGGACAACTGTTTTGACATCAACTAACTTGCAAATAAAGTATTGAAAGTTACTTAATGCTCCTACTTACAACTATGTAGTTCCTTGCTAGTTTTACACTGTTCCAATTGTTTTATTCCTTTATGAAAATGTTCTCTTGCCTTTTGAGTTTGCTTCAAAATAGGGCCCATACTGTTTGTTCAATCAGATGAGAAAGATTGCAAGAAACAGATACTTAAGTAATTAGGTTTTCCTAATTACTTAAGGCTCTGAAGTGGTACTTGTTTTTGTGTTCGTGCAGGTGGGACTGTGTCGTCCTGGTGACTACGGATCTGATGTCTCTCACCTAAACCTGCACAAAACATTCTGCATTCCCCACGGAGGTGGTGGCCCTGGAATGGGACCCATTGGAGTGTGAGTACCCGCTTACCCAGAATTTCCTAATGTGGGTGCCGGGCACATCAGAGAAGCAGGAATAAGACAACACTGGTGACAGAGACACTAAATGCATTGATAACTGTCTGTGTGTTTTAAATATTAAGAATACAGCTCCTGAACAAGTCCTGCCAAGTTCCTTTTCCTGAAGGGAAGCTTGGGTTATTTTAAAAGTAAGATTATAAACACACTGCCCACACTTCCTCGTTTAATTCCTGGCTTGGTTGAAAACATTTCAGCAAGCAGACAAAAAAGTGTTTTCTTTTTGTTTAATAAAAATAAATAAATAAATAAAATGCATCCAAAACAAGTGAAAGTTGAATGTGATTGTTTGTATTACTTTGTATAAATAGCATTCTTTGAATGTGTTATTTATTTCTTTATTTATTTGGAGTGACCAATTATTATTTTTATTTATTTTCCCCCAATTTGGAATGTCCACTTATGTTTTTTCTCCTCACCGCAGCGAGTCCCCACACAGCACAGACATTCTGACGGCGTGCTAGCGTCCTCCAATCTCACAAACCTAAAGCTAGAATCGCTTTTATGGCAAGCAACCCAGAGCACAGGTGGGCGGGCTACCGATCCCCGATCCTGGAGAACAGAGATCAGCCCCGCTTTATCCACTCTGAATGTGCTCGGTGTCTGGCCAGTAGGGTTCACTGTTGCACAATGAGGAGAAGCAATACTTGCTGGTTTAACCATCCCCCACCCCAGGAGCATCAGAGCCAATGTGACGCCCCCTTTGGAGTCCCCAGCAAAGTTCAGCCTCTTTGCACAGCCCGGACGCGAGCTGGCACCGTCCAAGCTGTGTGACTCATCCTGCACTCCCAGCGGCAGCGCTTTAACTGGATGAGCCACTCAGGGACCCTCCTAATGTGTATTTTTAACCTTTTACAGTAAACAGTTGGTTTTTCTATTTAAAAAAAAAAACATTGCAAAACAATTCTGAATGTGTACATCAAAGACAATACGTCATTGCTAATATTATGTAATATTTATATTTATAGACTTACATTTTTGGATGAATGGGGCTCCTTAGCAAATTGCAAGTAGTTTGTCATAAGTTGACTGTATATGGTTAACATAAAATAAGTTAAGCTGTCTTCAAGGACTAATGGCAATAATGTACTCATTCTGTTTTTTCTTACAGAAAACAACACCTTGCCCCATACTTGCCTAGTCATCCAGTTATTCCTCTGTCGTCTGACGACATGGCCCGATCCCTGGGCACCAT
This sequence comes from Acipenser ruthenus, assembly GCF_902713425.1. Classification (NCBI taxonomy): domain Eukaryota; kingdom Metazoa; phylum Chordata; class Actinopteri; order Acipenseriformes; family Acipenseridae; genus Acipenser; species Acipenser ruthenus. The sequence continues at coordinate 29,219,081 of NC_081190.1, read as the reverse complement.
TAGTGCCGCACCATGGGGCTCAAGTGCAATTTTACCTGTCTCCTGGGTGTATATTAAGGTAAAGCTGCTATTTTGACAACATCTTGTTTTAATCATCCTCCCCTTTTATACAGTACTTTTAAATGGCAATATGAATCTTCTTTGTTTCTGAATACAGATGATGGGAGCCAGAGGTCTGAAACATGCAACTGAAATCGCCATACTGAATGCAAACTACATGGCAAAGAGGCTAGAAAGCAAATACAAAATCCTTTTCAGGGGTGCAAGAGGTGACATTTTGTGTTCTGGTTTTTGTGCAAAATGTATTTGGAGGGCCAAGAATGTTTCAACAATAAATCTTTGTAACTGGTCTTATTTTAACTAGTTTTAGCACTACTAAATATCTTCATTCAACGTTATTATTATTATTTATTTCTTAGCAGACGCCATTATCCAGGGCGACTTACAATTGTTAAAACATATCACATTATTTTTTTACATACAATTACCCATTTACAGTTGGGTTTTTACTGGAGCAATCTTGGTAAAGTACCTTGCTCAAGGGTACAGCAGCAGTGTCCCCTACTAGGGATTGAACCCACAACCCTCCGGTCAAGAATCCAGAGCCCTAACCACTACTCCACACTGCTGCCCTACGTTATCACGTGGATTTAATTTAATTGATATCTATCTTATCCTCTCAAGTGATGGAAGGATCTAGAATAACCTATTAATATTTATATATATATATATGGTAAATTTATGTTGTGCATATATTAAGTTATGTATTGACTTAACTTTTAAGTATTAACTGTGGGAGAATTAACATCATTACTTTACAGGAATTACATTTATATTGTCATGGAGATTTGACTTTATGGGGTTTATAAGTCTAATTTCTCAAGTCTAATGCAATTGACCCATTGGATTGTCATGTATACCTTCTCATTTTCTTGCAGGATATGTTGCTCATGAATTTATCCTTGATGTGAGACCATTCAAGAAATCTGCCAACATTGAGGCTGTAGATGTTGCTAAGAGACTGCAAGACTATGGTAAGTGAGGTTTTATTCTATCACATCTGCATTCATCAAAATGGTCAATCTTGCATTTTCACTTAGTGAGTGGTGTGGGTGTGCTATTCAACTAGAAATGTTGTATAGAAATGCTTTAGCACATTTGCAAATTTAGTTTGAATGTGAATCATTCAGACAAGCTAAATTACATAAATTGTTAGGCATAGAGCAGAATTTGTAAAAGGTCAGCCGTTAAGCTACTGCTGTGCTTCAGCCCTATGGGAGCCATGTGGCTTATCAGTGAAAAGAAGGTAACCAGGCTTTTGCTTTGATGGCTGTATATTCCATTAACTGTTGGCATCACAATTTTCAGTATTTGTATTCATTTGTAAAATCAGCTGAGTGAAAAACAGATCAGATAACAGACATTGCTTTAGCCTGTGGACTTCTGTGACTGTCGCAGCAGCTGCAGTTTTGCATCCAAATAAACGACGCCCATGCTGTTCACAGTACTGCTTCAATTAGAAACGTCTCGGTGATCTAGAAAGTCCTCCTACAATCTGTTTGGCTTTGACCACAGCCTGGTTTTTATGACCTAAGATATACAGCATCAAAAAAGGAGGCTGTGTGGTCCAGTGGTTAAAGAAAAGGGCTTGTAACCAGGAGGTCCCCGGTTCAAATCCTACCTTAGCCACTGACTCATTGTGTGACCCTGAGCAAGTCACTTAACCTCCTTGTGCTCCGTCTTTCAGGTGAGACGTAATTGTAAGTGACTCTGTAGCTGATGCATAGTTCACACCCTAGTCTCTAAGTCGCCTTGGATAAAGGCGTCTGCTAAATAAGCAAACCATGGCAGTTTTATACACTACAGTTTGGTAACCCTTGTAAATAATTGCACCCCCATTGTCATTTGTACCGAATTATTTGTACTACATTTTGCCGTGCTTTTCTGGTAATACATGTGGTTGTGATTGAGAAGTTGAATGAAGTGGTATATATTATTCAGTGGTCCCCGGGCACATAATTTTCAGCCTTATGAGTAATACAATTTTGACTACTTATGAAATGGCACTTTAATGGAGAATTATTTAACATTTTGGAATGCGTGGATTAGTATGTAGTAATGAATTTGCTTCCTCTTCTACAACTACTTATGTCACCTGATGTCACAGACACAACGGGCAGAGCTTTGAGGACCACTGTCCAAGCTATTTTTAAAGAGAGATTACACAAATCGGGAGAGGTTAAATCTATCTACACAGTGAAGATTAAAAAAAGAATTATTGGCTCTGGATATGAAAGACTAGTAAATTATCAACTCTGCTATTATCTATATCAAATTGTCACTGGTCTACAGGGTTTCACGCCCCGACAATGTCCTGGCCAGTCAGTGGTACACTGATGATCGAGCCCACAGAGTCTGAGGACAAGGCTGAGCTGGACAGATTCTGTGACGCCTTGGTCAGCATCCGACAGGAAATCGCTGACATTGAGGAGGGCAGAATGGACTCCAGGATTAACCCGCTAAAGGTCAGTGAAAGGACACTTCCTTTTTGTATTTACTAAAAGTTGGTAAACTAAATCTTACCTTTTGAATGTAGTGCTTTTAGCTACGACTGGTTATTTTATGACAATATTTTAAGACACACTTCTTGTGTTTTATAGTAACAGGAAACTGTCACTCTGATTCCATTTATGTGCAGGCCAGTTCTGATCAAGATTCTGAATATCCAGTTACTGAGAGAATCTGAATATAGGGATCAATAGTGGAGCCTGTCCATTCATTTGTATGAAATGCTTTTAAATGTGCAAATGGTAGATGTAGTTCATAGTTATCTCTTGTATGTCAATACCGCTGTGGTGGGGGGTGCATGTTACTAATCTGCTTGTTACAAGACTATCCTGCCCCTAAAGCATAACTCATTGAGTCCTACATGGTGAATAGCACTGTATTCAAGTTAAGAATGACTGAATTAAAGGTGTAGTTTCATCAATAGTTTTGATACTGCAAACTTAGTTATGCTTAAAAGACACATTGATTTTTTTTTTTTTTTTTTTTTTTTTTTTTTTTGTTATAAGCATCTAACCTGTGGTAGCAAATAAGAGTTAAGCCGAGGCATGTTTAAAATGCTGCTTCAGCTGTCTGTCTCAATAAAACATTGACAGGAGGAAGTATAACCCTTTTTTCTAGACACACTTTCTTACAATAGAATGTGTTACATACTGGTACTTGTAAGCGATTTTCTTAGATTTCTATACACTGAAATGCCATGTCACTGCACTGGTGTTTTGTTTTCTCTTAGATGACATCAACAATTGAATGTTATGTGGCTGTAAAGTAGTTTATAGAACAATACAGTTTTTCCAGCAGGAGAGGTAAGCCCCTTTCACACTGGCATGCTCTACCCGGGTCAGGACCCGGTGTCATGTGGGTCGGGTACACGATTTCACGCTGCTTTTGATAAAGCAGGGTTGACCTGGGTGACAGATTCAAGTAAACAATACACATATCAATGCTCCGGAAGCAGCTTGTTACTGACGCTTCCATCCAAGCTTCTCTGGATTGAACCGTTGACCCAAATGTTGATTTGAGCAAATGCAATCTGGCTCATGCTGTGTCTCAAGGAACAAAAATATGACTAGTGAAATATGGAAGTGAAACCTTCACGCAGGCGTGGCTGTTTGTTATTGCGTCGGCTCACAAAAGGCCATCAAGCATTTTGTCTCACTCAACCCGGATCAAAGCGTCTAGACCCACATCCTGATTGGGTTGTGACCCGCGTAGCCAGAACCCAGGCCCAGACCCAGGTAGGAGTGCCAGTGTGAAAGGGGCTTTAGACTTAAACAGCAAATCTATAAAGATGTTGGTGCATACATAAATATTGAATATTTCAGTAGCTAGTGTGTGGCAATAATGAAGATTTTGCTTACAGATGTCCCCTCACACATTGGCTTGCATTTCATCTTCCAACTGGGATCGCCCCTACTCCAGAGAAGCTGCAGCTTTTCCACTGGTAAGTGTTAGTAAATATCTTGGCATCCCCAAATAAATAATAGTTCTCTCTTCAAATATGTGAAAATTATTTCAGTGACCTTGCTGTCAAGTGCAAGTTATAGCAATATCTTTTACATTTTAAAGACTTGTTTACTAGCACTGTTGTGGGTTTTTTTTGTGTTTTTCAGCCCTTTGTGAGACCAGAGAGCAAGTTTTGGCCCACCATTGCCCGGATAGATGACATCTACGGAGATCAGCACTTGGTCTGCACTTGCCCGCCAATGGAAGTTTACGAATCTCCATTTGAACAAAAAATGGCTTCATGAAGCTTTATGCAAGGCACTCAAGCTGACAAAAGATCAGAAACTGAGCAAACCTGTCAATGAGAAGGGTATCATAATTTTGTTCAGCTGCTACTAATAACTTTTTACAAACCAATTTCTTGGTGCCAGCTTCTTGTCCAACGTATTTTGGTGCTTCAAAAAACTACAGCACTGACTACAACCTAAATAGTTGCCTTGACAACCTTCGCACCTTGCTAAACTAATAACTGTACTGTTTGTTATTTACTATTTGAACGTACTGTACTAAATAGTGTTTTTTTTTCCCCAGTATTATATGGTCTTATTAAAATATATATTATGGGATGTCCTTGATGTGTGTGTGTCTCTTGGAATGTGATGGGTTTTTAAAAATGTAGCGTTTAATTTGTAAGAGCAAACTGATTGCTTTTAATTGAACAACCAGCCTTTCCTAATATCATGTTTTAAATGGAATTTTAAACTGTTGCAGCATTCCAATAAAGAATATACTTTTGAAATGTTTTATCATTCTGTTTATTTTTAAATACGTAAAACTGAATGATTTGCAGGATTTTAAACGTTCGGTTACCTGGTAACTGCTCTGAGGGGTTATATGAACAAATTCATGGGTGAGGCAAAACATGCTAGTGGTGAATTTAAGTTTTGTGTATTTATACTGTCAGATCCAGTTTCTATGCAATTCCTCTATCGAGAGTTCTGATTATTTGTGGAATTTCATTGTACCTAAGGTCTAACATTCAGACTGATCTGTATTACCAAAAACACTTTTAATGCAGCCCTAGGGCCAAAAGGTTATGGAACATTAAGAATGAACACAGGTTAATGGCAATTGAAGCAAGGCATTTTTTTACAACCATATAAAATTAACACACTGCTCCTAACCTAGTTATTTCTTCCCCCACTATCTAACTCAACCCAGTAAAGCACTGCCCACCCCTTCCAGTGAAAGAAAGAGCATACATTAAAAAAAATAAAAATAAACAAAACTTTCTTTTTGAAATCAGAATATTTAATAGGTACAGATCAAGTAATATACCATGTATAAAATTTCAGATCACAGTATGAAGCAATGTAACCCTTTCGAAGCTAACACTGCCATCTGCTTAAACAATGTGCAATTAAGATTGCCACATACAAAGGAACTAATGATTAAAATATAATATGCAACTAAAACATAAGTGGCATATTTAGTAAAATGATTTTTTTTCCCCAACAAGTGCAACAAAAACACAACACTAATGCAAGAGCAAAGCTTCCACATGTCCTCTAAAATAGTTTTCAAATGTCGAGCACAGGAAAGGAAAAAGCACAGTGAAGCACACAAAAGGTTGACTATCAGCTTGCCATTCTTCTTGGAAAATGACTATAGGTTATGAAATAAGAGACATTTCTGCACACTTTTTTTTTTTTTTTTTTTTTTTTCTTTCAGTGTTACCTATTGCAAAAACAAGCTTTGATGGACCAGGCACAAACAAGCCTGTGTGAAACTGGATTTCAAATAGACCAAAAACAGGGGGAACAATTAACAAAGAAATCCCTCACCAATACCTTCTCCGGTTTCCTGAGGTAATTATGCACTTAATTCAAGCACCTGCCAAATTTCAATGTATTTGTGCTGAGCTACCTTCTCTTTTTTATTGGGTTTCATCTACTCATCTAGGAGCCCAGAGGTGAAATTAGAGTTTCCATTGCACCCCCTCTACAGAAAAGACCTATTTTTTTTATAATTGGTATACCATAAAGATGAAGTTTAGCATAGGTGTCAACTTTTCTGATATCACCATTAGGTGATGATACAGCCTTTCACCTACAGGTCTTAGGAAGACATCCCAAATTGTCTATTTGGAAAGAATCCCAAGTTGCTTCATCTCTTAATAGGCCAGGTGGCATATACAAGACCCTGAGTGATTATTTAATTGTTTGCAGAATTAAATACTTGTGTGCTTGTAATGGGCATGCTAGTACTGTGTGCCCTGGTGTCTGACTGCAATTGGGATTACTATATCCTTTCTGGCACACCACCTAAAATACAACTGCTATGCAGTCAGAAGCAGCTATAGACCACCAGGGGAAAACTAAAGCAAATGGTAAGGTGTGATAGGCATCACACATTCCATGAATTACAGGAAAGGAATGAGCAACTCCATATCCAGCAGAATGGTGCACCGAGAATAGACTAAAGAGTCATAGCTATATATCACCCTCATCAACATCATTTCATTTGTCGAGACATCCCGAAGTGTTTAACCGACACTTCGGGTTGTCTCGTGGAAATGTTTTTAAAAAATGTCTCGTAGAAATGGTTTTTAAAAAGCTAAAAAACAACCTTTAAAAAAAAAAAAGTAAATCACCATTTGCATGCAAACAATTTGACATTTTGACATGTCTCTGATACCCTGAAAGCGCATTCCATTGGGCGTATAATGTCTGAAAACCTGCGACATCAACCATGAAGAGAACAAATAGTAAGCTTTAGCTGGAGGACCAAAGAGCGCGGGTGGGTTCATAAGGTACCAGAAGATTAGAGATACAGTGTACGAGGGGGTGACGCCAAGTTTCTGAAGGCTAAATAAGGATTTAAAAATCTATATAAAATGTTATGTGGAGCCAATTTAGAGAATGCAAGACGGGTCTTGCTGCAACATTTTGTAAATGCTGAAATTTGGCAAAGGACTTATTTGGAAGACTAGAATAAAAGACAATTGTGCAATTATTATCCTATAGTATATAAGTGCCAAAATCAGTGTTTTAATATTAGAAAAACTAGAATAGCTTTGAAGTCTAGCTATGTTATGTAAATAATAAAGCTGCTTTTGTTTTATTTGACATAACGAAAGCCAGAATCAAGAAACACAAATGTGATCAACTGTGGGCATAGGATGTAGTGCAAAACTGAGTTGCAGGCTAGTCCAAGTATTACTACTTGTAGTCATGTAATGGGAAAAGATGCACATCACCCAAAGTTAGTATATAAATGCTCAATAAAATTGGACCAAGGCTAAACCCCACATTTAAAATCACAAACAAAACAACATTAGTGTCAATAGTATCAATGCAGCATTTAGATCAAGTAAAGCTAGGGACAACAACTTATTAAAATCAGAGTTCAATAAAGGCCAATTAAAACCTCGAGCTGAGCTGTCATGGGAAATCTCTTCACAGATTCAAAGTGCATAGAAGTTCACTTTCATGTGAATGTCATCATTGGACTTTGGATAGGAGTATTGTGGCCACCAGAAGAAGCCCATCCTTCTGTAATTATTTGGGTATGCTTTTACTGGCACGATCAGATATTAATTTGGAGTGTAGATTCAATGTTATATGAATCTATTATAAGAATATCCCTGCAATACTTCTATCGATTGCGAAGGTGTGTTTCAAGATGACAATGCCTGTCACAGCCCACACAGACCCCAGATCAGTGGGATGAGCTGGTACATTACATGTGACACATCTGCGCCCTGCACAGCACAATGATTTTAACCAGATATTTGTGGAATATACATTATGCCCAACTGGGTTGCAACACTGTAGTTCACTTCATGGAGGACTAAGAACTGAAATGTGTTCATAACAAAGAAGCTGGCCTCTTTATGTCATGCATTTGGTGTGATTATGGATAAGACAGCACTAACACTGGGACGAACATGCTATTAAATTTTTAAATATCCATTCATAGTCAGATAAGTATGCGAATATTCATTCATTTGCAAAACATCATCAAAGCCATTATATGCAACACTGTATTCAAGTTGAAAAATATCAAAGGCCTTACTTTACCCTTGTGAATTAACTTCAAAACAATGGATGCCATACAGGTAAAAACAAACAAAGTGGCCATAGACACATTTTCTTAAAGTAATAACTTGAGTGAACACTTCAAAATAAAATAAATGTGGAAAAGGGGGTGTTATACAATGAAAAAAAAAAAAAAAACTCAACATTTTATTTCTCTTATTTCATTCCACATAACAAAAACTGGGATTGCATTATGAAAGAAAAATAAAGCGTTGGTCACTATACGAGTCATTTCTGTTGCACGTTGGAGTGACCTGTATCATTTTGCGAGAAAAACGAACCCTGACTGACTCACTTCCCAAATCTGAAGCAGCACTGGCAACGTCACATGTATGTAGAGATCACTCTTTGGCAGCTAGTGTTGCGTGTGAAGCCTAATCTGGACTCGCTTTTAAAATGCCAACGTTTTTTGACAGCCAGAAGTAATTGGGGGACCAAGAGTGGCTGTGTTCATCTTCTGTGTGTGTGTGTGTGTATATATATATATCAATCCCAGAGAGCTATTTTTTCTATTGCTAATTTAGAAACCGACATTTGTTTTTTGCCTTCAAATACATAAAAATTGTTTGGATATTTGTCCTACAGGACACAAACTGATATTAAGAAGGCTCTACTAAAATTCACACAATAAAAATTAGGGCATATGCATCCATTTCTTGTTTGATTTGTTTTTAAAGCTTGGATTTTGCTCCCACAAAATGTACAAAATTCCTGTGAACACTCCTGGCTTTACGGAATATTGTGCGTTTGAAAACAACAGTTAAATATATAGTGTACTCTACAACTGAAAACAGAAAGGACCAGACATGCCTTAAGATCTTTTTAGCAGTCATGGATTCAGAAACCACAACAAATCAACATCTGCACATTAGCACCATCAACTGCATGAATTTATATATTTAAAAAAATACTTTTTCCAGCTCATAGCTAATTGAAGTGGGCCAAACAAACAGAAGTCCACCTGACTGTCTTTCTCGCTTGCTGTTTTACAAAGTGACACCAACGACTGAGCTTGGAATAAAGATATGTACCAAATATGAAGCCAATATCTCAAAGAATTTGGTCATATTATCTGGAAACAAAGGAATCTCATGGCCCCAATATGGAAGCCATATTAGGTCACAGGTCAAAGTGAAAGGTGAGTACCATAAACAGAAAAAAATACAAAGATAGCATCACAAATTGGTTATATTTTGTGAGCTATTGAAGAAACGGCCGCAGCAGCTCATTTATAAAAATATACAAGTTCCCCAGCTAAAAAATAACATTTGGCGACTGAATACAGAATGACACCCAAGCTAAAAATGATCATCACCCATCATAGGTTCAGATACAATTGACAAACCTTTTCTGTAACTGGGGTACAACCAACTCAAACAAGGCTCTTTTTGAAACTGGCTCCTAGACTATACAGTTCAATTGGCAGCAACTACCTTGGATACAGGTCAAAGACAGAGAGAGATAAAGATGATGGATTTGCTAGGTATGGGAATCCAGTTTCCTCTTGGGTGTAGAAGATACAGGTGTGCGAATGTCCTGCCAGGCTGCTGACGAATCTGCCTGGTTAGGAGGTGGCAGAGGAAAACTGGCAGCTTCTACAAGGTTCTGGTTGAGCACGGTGGTCTCTTGTGATTGTTTGTCTCATCGCCCTTTGCTGTAGCCAGGGAAGAACTGGTCCAGCAGGGACTGGAGGATCTTGTTGAGGACCATGATGTAATCCTTGCCCAGGTCATGGCGGCAGGCTGGGCAGGTGTACACCTCTGCACGAAAAGACCTCTGCAAGCAAGTCTGGTTGAGGGAGACAGAGAGGAAACATCACAGGATTTAGGGATCGATTTGATCAACCAATACTCACCGGGATTAATCACAGCTGGATTTTTAATTGAACATTTTACAGTACCATGGAATCCACCTGGATGGCATCAACTGCTTATTTTCTGGGATAACAACAGATAAATGGCTGATGCAATCCTGGGTGATTCCCCAGTGCTGTTAAAAAATAAAATTTAAAAAAGAATCCAGTGTGATATAAGTTGATCAAATCAACAATCAACTATTAAGTCACAGACAAGCAGAACTATAAGTACCTGTAACAATATATAGTGCTGGCTTTTTCTTTTTTTATTCCTGGTCATCTATGTTTTTTAAATAGTGATGGATGATCAATGTAACTGTGGTATACTTTAAAGTGTAGTAAAGCGCAGGCAAGTTTGGTAAAGAACAGCTAAGTATGGTAAACTATGATAAATGCTATAAGCATGGGAAACTACAAGACATACTACTAGAGGAGGCTGTGTGGTCCGGTGGTTAAAGAAAAGAGCTTGTAACCAGGAGGTCCCCGGTTCAAATCCCAGCTCAGCCACTGACTCACTTTGTGACCTTGAGCAAGTCACTTAACCTCCTTGTGTTCCATCTTTCGGGTGAGATGTTGTTGTAAGTGACTCTGCAGCTAATGCTGCTGCTAATTAAACAAATAATACTTAAGATGACATGTGGAACAGAACAAGAGAGTACCATCTAAATCACCTTCTAATACCATAGTATTTTTTGTATGGGAAAAAACTACTTTATTTATGCACCTTGAAGCAAACCCAAAATTAAATATCTGGCTGATGACCCATTCTGTAATGTAATGCATATGAAAGTTGGTTTTAGATGCTGAATTGTATGGAAGAGTATTGCATCATGGGTTAAGCACGCTTTGTCACCAAGGCCATTCTGTACCTTGCAAACATTGTGAAGACACTCTGTTGTGACAGGCTGGAAAACCAACTCCTGGCAACACACGCACATGAAGATCTCTTCCACCTTCCTCAGGAAGCTCTGTTTTTTAAGGGGACAAAAACATTAAACAACCAAATTCACAATCAACAGACCTCAAGTGTCACATCATTTAGGTTTTTTGTAATATAGCATTTTTATTTGTTTCTTTCTCCAGTTTTTCATTTGTGTTAACCATATTAATGCTCATTACCACCTGCTTACCAGACGAAATGTGCTCACCTTAATGAAACAGGTCACTTCTCTACCAACCACTCCACTGAAGCCTACAGTTGTGATTATCTAGGATTCCACTTTCTCTAGGTGTAGAAGATATTGGAGTGGGTAGTGCAAACCATTTTACTGTACCGTAGCCTTTGTATTAAGAAAATATTTATAATCTGTATTATAAGTATCTCTGGGGGCATAATGTAAAGGGAATTGTATTTGTGATGGTTTGAAAACTGACAAGAGAGCAGTTGTTGTAAAGTATGGAGGGTGGTTAAGAAATGTGGCCACAAATCATAGGCAGTAATTTCTTTCGAATGCAGTCATCCTCATAATGATATACTATATAATGCCCACTCATTAGAATTAAAGAAATTACAACTCCAGTATTCCTGTACATCACAGGCAAATAATTGTCATTCCTTCCAGTGTTTACTGAAAATCATTTCACCAAAAAAATGTATTTAAAAAATGACATGTTTAATATGTATGGCGATAGCACTGTTCAGTTTGAAGGTAATCTCTTTTTCTCATAGATACAAGTGAGGTATGACATTATTCTTGTAGTCCCCAAGAGAGACAAGCAATTCTTTTTTTATGTCTTCACCGGGTGATTTCTAAAACCATTAGTGTGTGAGAAGTTGATTATGTCCCAAGCTTACCGGTCCCTCAATGAGACAACTGAGTGCCTCGTCCCACAGCTTCTTGTTGAGACAGTCCTCTTTGATGAGCCACTGCTGCTGTGGAGACAGCTGGAAGGCTTCTCCCTTGTCTGCCAGCTTTGTGGTCTTAGCTGGGATTTCATCTTCCTGTATAACTGAAAGAAACAAGAGAAACAACAGATAAACCAAAAAGCATCAGGTACAAACTGTAACCTTGTTATAATGTATGGTCTGCTAATTTTAACACTGAGAGAGTAAAATGTATTTTCAGGGGGTAAAATGCAACATAATCTCGATAAACACTGTACAATCTTTAATGGTAATGGGGTAGGCATTAACAAAGATCTTTTCATTTTAACTGCAATCTTACTTTGAACTACTATACAACCACGCATGTGTTCTACAAGGTTCTTTATCGGCGCAGCAAATTTTTTTCGACTCTGCAAATTAATTACGTTATATTTTAACATTAAATTAAATTCTGTGAAACTGTTAAAACTTCAATATAAAGCCATACAGATCAATAAAATAAGGAAATGCATTAATAAGTTATAAAACAGTTTGTTTAATATAATAGGCTTTTTTTTTTAGTGGTTGCCTCTGACAATGGTTCCATCTGGATTTGTAGCTGGACTGGGGTGCTTATGCTTCAACCTGTGTAGCTTCGAATTTTTCTTATTCTTACTGTGATTGGCTGCAAAGACAACAGGGCTAGCCAGAGATTGGATAATGTGATAATGTTGTTTGGTTGGTTTTTTTATGTACAGTTTCCAAGTAACTGAAAACATTTTATTCTGGGAAATGTAGTTGTTAGTGGAAGTTTTAGGGGAGGCAGACAGACAAGCTGTATGATTATATATATATATTTTTTTTTTTTGGGGGGGGGGGGGTGGGTTTCAAGCTATAGCTGGCAGTATTTATATGACTGCTTGGTATTTCCTATTCAACCTCCAAATCTATGCTACAAAGCAAACCAACAGAAAAAAATAAGGAGTATTTTGTACTTTACCAGAATTTACCAGCATCAGCATTGATGATTTCTCTTGGAATTCCTTTCACTTGGAATTGAGAAAATTGCCATTAAAAGTACAGGTTTCTGTTTAAAATTAAATGTTGTTTTGTAGCCGGAAATGCATTTTTTCCCCCCCATACTATTGAAAAACAGGCAGCTTGAAATAAGCTCTCTCAGGGCAGGCACTCAGCCCATGTGTGAAAGCACTGTGTACCTTTTTCCTGTGGTCTCTTCCGGCTGCCGTTGCTCTGGGCCTCAGGTTCTGGTTTCACTACTTCCTCCTCTTCCTCCTCCTCCTCTTCGTCATCCTCCTCCTTCTCCATCTCCTCCTCCTCCTTCTCCTTCTCCTCCTCCTCTTCCTTCTTTTTCATCTTCTCCTCCACTTGTTTCTCTCCTTTCTCCTTCTTCTCTTGTTTCCCAGAATTCCTCTTGGTCCTGTCTTTTTTCACCTTATTAGCCATTGCTTCCAGATATCCCTCTGGATACTGTTGAATAAATAAATATATTTTTTCATTAAGACATTATTTTACATAATGAACCATAAAACTACTATACTTAGCCCACAGGGGCAACTTCGTGTATACCTTAGTCCCTCTGTGGTTTCACTGATACAAGACTTCTGCCTTTGGTTCTTCTATACAAGAACCGCAGATCAAAATGTCACACAAGCAGCAACATTCCTTGTTAGATAGTACTCAATCTATTTATTGCAGGTATGACATCTTAAAACATATGGTAAAGATAATGGTATAATCATGAAGCTGGGAGTAAAAATAATGCACTTGTTAAAAACAAAAGCTAGCATATTCTGATGGAAAATGATGGAAACTTTACAAATATATCCTCCACTGGATATTTGATCTGAACAATGGGAATCTAAAATACCACCACTGTTTAAATCATTAAAATAACAAAAGAATATTCTTATAGTTCAAAAGTAAGTAAAATGACAGGTTTGGTACTATGAATTGCCACTGCAGATTGAACCTACCTCAGTGTCTGTACACATTTCTTAAATGAAGAGTGACTGCAAGTCATGTGACAGGTGATTACAGATGTGTGCCTACTCAAAAATGTTTGGCCATTTCCCACCTGCACTGACAGGCCAAGTTTATTTGTCCTCTCCAGCCCTTCTGGCGTCCAAGGTGCCGGCTCCAAATCATCACGTCTCAGCAAGTAACGCCAAACCAAGAAACCACACTTCCCAATTTCTGGCCAGTATTTCACCACCTAAATCATAGGAGTTTATTACCAGTTTAGGAGTTTTTATCACAACATTAATTTCATGCAATCTTACTGATATTAGAATGAAAACTACTTTGGGGGACTTTGTTGTAGCAGGCTGACCAACCAGCCTTTTTCTGGAAACCTGGGTTTGAATCGGTCGCTCTTTTGGGCACTTAAATGACAAGTACCTTTTAAGAATGGGCAGTAAAGATTCTTAGAGAATCGTCATGTATAAACATTGTTTTGTTCAGCATTTTATGATCAATTACTACTGTTAATTGTAAATACTTGGCTTCTGTTTAATTAATTCTTCCATAATGTAGCATTCAGTGCACTGCACTGCACTTTATGATTGACTACTGTGGTGTCTACTGGTGATATATAGAGAAATAAAGAAAGTTTACACCATTGAAGCCACCACATTCTCCTGATCAAGAACAGCAAAAGCTATTTGAAGACAAACTTTGTTGACTTACCTGATATACACAGTCCTGTACTAATCAAGGCACAATTATAAAGAAAAACAATTAGTAGAAAAAGGCCCATCAAAAAGCTACTTTTTAAAAGCCACTTTCCCTGATAAAACAGCAAGCTGTGAAAATATGAATACACTTAAACTTCAAGTGCAAACACTGACAATAACTACAATATCCACAACTACGATATGCACAGTGATTTGGCGACATTTACATTGTTTCTACTCTTTGCTACTCCAAGAGGACGTAGTTGTATTATAAGTAGTTGAGGTTCTTATATTTCAGGTCATAAATTAGTAAATACCTTCCAGAAAGTTTCTTTCTGCCTAATTCTTCTGGGAAACGATTTTATCAGCGGCAAAAACCAAAATATATATGTCGGCAATCCTCTTTCCCACCCAAAGAGTTTACAAGCAAGGGTTCAAAACCACTAACATGTCCAGGTTTTTTTTTATAGACGGGCCTAAGGGACATCCAATGAGACTTTGAACAGGGTGTATCTACAGTGATTAATCTAAAGCCTCCATAAAATATGTAACTGAAGGGCATGGTATAAAGGGAATGGTATCTAGATGGAATAGTTAGCGCTCATGAAATAAAACAGATATGTGAAAAAGATCTGTATCATCATATGGCCAAAACACTGTGGCAGTGAAATTTTTACTTGACAACCCTTGGTAATGGAACTTGACAGAAGGAATCAAAGAAAATAGTTGTGTACCAACTGTCAGTATACTGTCTAAATCACTGATATGGACAGAGGTTAAATGAGGCAGTGCAATGTTTAATAACAGTAGCGGTGATGGATTGACATGTATATGCTCCCCACATGGGGATGTTTAAAAAGAGAACTGATTGAAACAAATACCTAGAGCAGTAGGCGTACCGAGACAGGGCCAATTGTACATAATAACTGTACATATTTCATGCATCTTTGTGATTAATGTCCTTGAACAAAATACTACTGGTTTCTCTTAATGAACCGTAGCTGCTGCTCAGATGCCTACTGGCATGAAAACTGAGCAATATTTCCATAGGTTGAAGGGGAATGTTTTAAAATGTTGAGGTGAGGTGACCCTGCTACAAACTAAGGAAACCGCCTTGTCTGACAAAGGAAAAGTTAACAGACTAATGTAAACTTGTAATGCAATTTTTCAGGAAGCATTAAGCCAAAGCTGCCTTTGTGGACTGGAGAACGACCACACCTTGTAAATCCCATCGTATCGATTGCCCTCTTCGGGAGCATACTTGCTGATGCGGCGCCCCTTGGAGCTCCTGATCACGCGGACAGGCTTCCCAGCCCGCCAGTTCTTGGACTCCGCTCCGTCCTTGTCATTCAGAGGTGCGTCACAATTGAGTGCCAGCGCCCTGAAACAAACACAGCAATTTAACTTTTTGTTTTATTTCTTGCTCAGTGCTGTACATCCAAAGGAGGAGTGTCGATAGAGCCTTTTTTTCAGCCCACGGCTGGCTTGAAGCTTGTCTACAACTATTTTCTGAAGCTTTGTACTTGAAACTTGGCGAGGCAACCTGTCTTTAAGGCTGGTTCTATAAAGGGCTTCTTCAAATCTTCAAATGATCAGTTTTATTTTGTGGTTATTAATTTTACTGCCAGTATTCAATTACTTCACATTCCTGGTGCCTTACTGTTTCCTTATTGTCTGACAACCTTTCCTCAGTATCTAGAAATGTGTGCATTTGTGAACAGAAACACAGCATCCCCCATGTACCCACTCACTGAGCGATCTTTGAATGGGAGCTGCAGTCTCAGAGACGTGAGCAATTCATTTAACGGCAGATAAATGAACAATCCATATACCTAAAGAGAAATGTACCTGTTCATGTGGGTCAGTGTTTGGTCAAAGGAATGCTCCCCAATGCGTTTGTTACCAGAGAGATCTCGACCTCCACTCCCAGTGTAGGTAAACTCATCTCCCCTGTCCTAAGAGAAATATAGGAAACAGCCTTGTTAAAGAAACACAGATGCGAATCCTAATGCTGACGTAATACAACAACACAATGTCTACTGTTTTGCTGTTTCTGAAGGCCTTCAAGACAATACATATTTATTCACCCTGTTTTAGCATTAAAAGCTTCTGATGGTTCTGTCAGGAATCTGTACAACTAACATCGGAAACAGGTATGCGTTTAACAGATACACCCCCCACCACAGCTGTAAATACAAATTATGAGTGAGCGTCCTGACAAAGTAGATAACAACAACCAGCACACGTACAGACAGGTCCCGCCCTACATCCCTGGGTTATGAAACTAATATCTTGTGCAAAAGAATGTTCTCTATATACGGTAACTTTGGATAACTGTCTGATTTTGGGGTTCTCAAATTGAATACCTCACAATGTTGGTTTTATTTTAAATGTGTTTTTGCACAGGTAAGAAGTCAGACTATAATTAGCCATCAGGGATAAAAACACAAGTCTCTGGCGAGCCCGGATAAAGACACCCACCACTTCATCTTCAAACCCTCCAGCCAACACCAGTGAATAGGATCCGTCATTACTGCGACCATGGATTCCTCCCACATGTGGTCTGTGGACTCCCACTTCACTCACCTGACAGAAAGAAAGGACAATTGTGAAAGGGCCATGTGAACTTCCACACACGGCTCTGTAGCTTCTCCTCTGGACTAATCTCAAAACATCCCCTAACAGAAACTGTCAATGTTCCAAAAGTTTCCAAATTGTATTGTGATATAGAGCCTCTAGAGGTCAAAGAGGGAATGCATATTTTGCTGATCCTGTACTCTTGTAGAGATGCACACAATACTGGGGTTATGCATAATACCTGGTTTGGTATGCATAATGTTAACAAAATAAAGATTTATTCTGGTCCACACTTACATCCGTAATCTGAATCTGACATCACAATCAAAAATGGTTTTAATCAAGTAAAAATCTACTTATTCTATTGTATAATAATTGAATAAACTTGTACCTGTACTCTGAACTTCCATGTTGTTCCGACTGGGATGCCAGGGATAGGTCCATAGTGGTTAGAAGGTACGATTGTACATTCCTTCGTACGACCCACACAGGCCATTCCCTACAACACAAACCAGCAGGGCAGTCATGCGATCCTGGCTCACACAGAGCACAGAGTGTTATGACAACTCTTTCATTGGAGATAAGTGATCATGACATCTAAAAAGTGAGAATCTACAGATGCCTTGTGTGTGTTTGGTATTCTACTTTGGTCAAAGCATATCCCAAGAACTGGAAAATTAAATGATTATTATTTATTTATTTGGCAGGCGCTTTTATCCATGGCAACTTACAGTTGTTACAGGGCATTAAAATAACATAACAGATAATAAAAAAGTAGCCAAAAACGGCAGACATGATTTACTCAATTCAGATTTCCATTTAAAAAAACTGGAAATACAGACATTAGAAAACAATTCAGAGTTTGCCCAGCTTTTACCCCTTGCAATCTCTTAAGAGATTGTTGAAGTGTGTGCTAGGACTTTAGTGTCTGGAATGAATGAATGCATACATACATACATACATACATAGAATAATTTTCACCCTGTCACCGAACCATTCCCCATTTGCTTCAGTTGTTTACAGTTATCTCTTTGGTTCTGGATGAATGAGTCCAAATTACACAGAACTATCATGACCTTTTTTTCAAGTACAACAAAGTCTATATGCAACAGATAAAAACTCAAGAGGCAAGTACAATAATTACTGTCAGCTGTGATTTTAAGGGGACATGGGACAGCAGCCCAACATCCGACAGCTATTGTGCTTAGAAAAACAAGCATTCAAAAGCAACAGTCTAGTCATACTGGAGTAGGCAAACCACCAGATTCTGGGCTTCTGAAAAAAACTAAATGTATACCTTTTGCAAAGAAAAAGTCAATTCGCATTGCAGCAAGATACTATCAACTAAACTTTTTTTTATTTTTTTTTAATAAAACAAATTGAAAATCAATTATCCCCATGAACATGCCATTTAGGAATTGCATTTTCATTTATTGTTTAAGGCTTTAAAGACTTAGAGGTACCCCACTATTACAGCCACCATTTGAAGTCTCAGCAAATCAAACCTCTGTTAAATGACCTCACTAACATGACAAGTATAATTCACTAACTGCAATGTAATGCATCAGCAGCTCATTTACGCATTTGATTTAGAAAATATATATATATATAATAGAAGTTAAATCCGGCCATCTTGAATACTTTTGAAAATCCAGTCATGCAATATGGATTTGCACTTTTAACGCTGCTGCATGTGAATGTGTCATGCACTGTAGCTATATATATATATATATATATATATATATATATATATATATTAAAAAGGGCTGCACACACAAGATCCTTCCTCATTTGTCTTTGAAGCCTTTAGAAATAAAAAAATAATAATAAAATAAAACATCATGGAGAAACTTGAATAAATCGTTTTGCAAGTTTGATCCAAAATCAGTTTTAAAAGCATGTTTTCATTAATTCCATTACCACTGCTCTGCTTCTGTTCAAGGAAATAAGTCCCCACATTCCCAAAGCTGACTCTGTGTCACTTACCTGTATTGTTTGTCTCTTCTCTATACATGATAGCAAACCCCACCCACATTTCACACAATCTTAAATCTTTTTTTTTTTTTTTTGTTCCTGTAAATGTAGTGTTCAAGGAGGGACAATGGCACCTCAATGTTCACCTGAACAAACAGTGACCCTGCCATTCAATCCAGGGCCTCCTTTGAGTAGAGACTTCTAGTTCTGTCAAACTGTGTTGTGATTCTATGATGTGCATTGTCTACTGCGGCTAATCTTACTCATTTCACTGGACTGAGATTAACCAATAGCAGTTTAGAGGAAAACAAGCTAAAAGGTCACAGATTACACTGCACATATCTACTCACCTTGCCCCAGTCTCGCTGGCTTTCAGTGTGTGCAGACGGCATCTTGGCCTTCTTTTTACTCTGCTTTAATTTCTCTCCTGCTTTCACAACCTCACTGGTATCATTTTTGCAAGTGGGGCAGTACCTAAAAACGATAGCATCAGTTATATGTGTATGTTAAAGTGTAACATTGATAACAACTTCTCAGCAAATACAGTGTTTTTTTTTTATATCTGCCCAAAAAAAAATTATAAACTACTGAACAGTGAATTTCTGAAAGGCCCTTAGATTGTAAAGTGTTGGAGGAGGGCACTACAGTATTTGATCCTGGAACATTTAGATACACTGCCTAGCTTTAAAAAACCAAAATACACCAAACAAAAACCAAAAAACTGAAAAGGCATTACCTTGGCAGTTGACCTTGCCCATACAGATGGCAATACCCTCTAATCTGGGTTACAGTGCTAAAGTAGTGCTAAAGTGATCTATGTTTCATTTCATGTGTCTGCTGTATAGCAGCCGTTTTAAAGAACAGTAGCAAGCTATGTATACATATATAATGTATGTATGTGCAATATGCCTGTGGTGTGCAGTCCATGAAGAGATATTACTTTCAAGTTAATATGCTGGCTGTAATGGATGACTAACATGACCATTAATATGTAATCCAACCCACTGAAACCTTTATATTTTACACATCCTGATACCGGACAGAAGCCAAACTTTGCTACACAAATGCCAGCAAGCAAGCCAAAATACAAATTAGCCGCCTAGCCTTTCTGTCCTGTTCAGATACGCGTACATGATGGCATAACTCATCATGCTGTGACTTTTTTCTTTCTCTTTCTAAGTGAACAGCTGTTATTGTTTGGGGACAGAGTTTAAAAATCTGGTACATAACAAAATGTTTCTTTGATCTTGACTGAGATGACCTAAGTGAGCTTCACTGTATTACTATTAAACTCACAGTGTTGGAAAAGAATACAAGGGACGATAAACCAGAGTGAAAGTGAAAAAAGTCTGGAAAAAACTAAAAGATCTCTGTGAAAAATAAGAGAGAATACATGCGCTATTAAAATGATTTCTTCAAATACAGTACTCTCAACTATTCAGCAAATACTATACACCATTATTTCTAAATTGAAGTTAATCAAGTTCAGTTGCTTGGCAGCAATTATTGCTTAGGTTCGGCAGATGAAAAGAACAAAGGTTTCCAGTTGATCTTCAGCCCCCCTGATCGGTGAGTATGTTGTAGCAGTGAAGTGATATTCAAATGGGCAATTTAATTTGATGGATAAACAGTGACTTAAATCATGGATAAAAAAAGAAAAGAAAACCAGTCTGCGGTTCGCAAGTCATTCACGAATGCTCAAAATGGTGTCCCCCCACAATCAGACTTACTCTATCTAGATATTCAGTCCATGCATGAGTGTCACACAGCCACTAAGAATAATATCTTCTTCTTCAGACTGTACGAACTCCAAACTAATCCAGCATGAAATCAGTTTGCAACTCAATCAAGAGGGTATCAATGGCACATTCTCAATACTGTGAATCTTGCTGGGTTAAAGGTTCTGCGTCGCCATTTCTAACTAATTTAAATATTTCTGACAGTTTAGTGTCTCCAGGATTTCATATGTTTACATGCTGTATACCTGAGAACAGTGCAAGGTGCACTGCATGTCTGTATATGCAACAGGAGTTTACAAAGGTAACAAACAAATACAGTGAAACCTGATTGATCTAACACCAAATTGACTGAACTTTTGTGGCTCCTTAAGACAAATGGCTGTTTATTCAAGGACAGTGATAGGTGACTGATGCAATCCAGGATGATTTCCCAGTTCTATAACAAATGTTGTGACTGTGAAATCTGGTTACAATAAATACAAGTTTTGCATACATGTTTTCATGTCTAACAATAACCTCATAACAACTGATCAATGGAAAGTTTAGACTTTAGATTCCAATAATGGATCTACCAGAATATAAGAATATTCATTGGGTCTTTGGGTTTATGTGATTTATTGCAAGCAACATTTTATTTAATTTCCTTGGATATTAAATTAAATTAAAATTATATGGAAAGTAGACACGTAAAGAGGTATAGAATTCATTCTGTCAAATGGCCATCAGATACAGTGATCACCCGTTATAACACGTCTAGTTATAGTGTGGAATCGGTTATAACACGGTACAGTCGTGGCTCCCATTTGCTCCATAATGCCATTACAGTAGCCCTTTTATACTCATTATAAGGCAGAACACAAATAGCATGGTCTTGTAACTATGGTTCCCCACTGTAGCGTTATAAAGGGTGAACACTGTATATTTACATGGGTTTAAGAATGATGATGACTCTAATATCAAAATACCAGGCTGATAAACTCTGAAATTTAAACCACATACAGCTAAATGGCCACAGCCAAGCAGAGTTGGGAATATAGTGCTCAAAATGTTTTAAGAATGTTCAGAATTAATGCTGCATTTTTTCTTCTCTATTAATGTTGCAGTTCACTTTTACACTAAACAAAATGTGTTGGTTTACTCAGTTCTTCATTATACCTGTTCCTTGATAACTTATTAACTAAAACTGTATCTAATAAAGGAGAAAAAGAACAACCACATAAAACAGTATACTTGCTCTCCTGAGACATTGTGCATTGCTGCCGTTTCCATGGCATTCTCTTGGCACAGTCTCTTCCTTAAAGTAGTGTTTCTCATAACAACATGAATAGTCTCTTTCTGGTCACATGAGGTCCTGTTGTGATGTTTTGGCAAGTTGTAATCTTGTAAAGTGGCAGCACATCTACTTAAAAGTCAAGTTTAAAATACAACTTTAAAAGGAAACTGCAATCATTTCAAAGCATGAAAATAATTCCTTTGCTAGAAATGTTGGTAGGGGAGACCACGTCTCGGGAGGGAAACCTCACCTTACTGTCCTAAAGCTATGTTTTATTACTGCTTTGAAGGGTTTTCTCTTATGTTATATCAATAACTTTTTTAATGCTTCATGGTTGTAAAATGCCTAAACACACTTCTAAACAGAATCATGTAAAATTGCCATGTTGAGCACAGCGCAGCACAGCAGAAGAGGTAGTGTTCTATTTAGTTTGGCAGTGACAATGTAAACTCTCGTCCTCCAGCTGTAATGTGTTGTAATATTTACCAGTCCTCATCCTCAGGGATCCTGCTGAGCGGTGGGTTGAGACAGTAGATGTGAAAAGCCATGTTGCACTCGTCACACAGCAGCTGCATGTGGGCGTCCTGCTTCCCGCCGCACACACAGCACGAGCAGAACCGGCACTCTGAGTCAGGGTCTGCCTTACAGTGCTTGCACTCCGGCCCGCTTTTCCCTGCGTGAAAACAAAGGAAAATATGTGGCGTACCTCCCTCAACACGAGGCCTTGGTAGCTTGTAGTAACTGCTCAAACTGATACATCAACTTCATGGTTTTCCTCTACAGACATTCAATTATAGATATAGTTCTATTTTTGCAAGAATGGCACTAAGAAAACATATAAGGGCTTAAACAAATATCGAGGTGTTGCAGCTTTTAAAAGAATCAACTAAATAAGATAAAGATTGATTTTTTTTTCTGTTGCATCATTTATTACTGAAATCTACAGTTGTGGAACACCATCCAAACTGATTTGAATAATGTGAAACTAAATATGTGTATAACTTGTGCTGAGAATTATAAAGCCTGCAATGATCATAGAAATTCCTAGTCAAGGCAGTGTTTTGCTTCTAAAGCACTGCACAAAACAGGCAGAGTAAAATGACAGCCATAAAATTAGATAACACATTTACAATGCATAATCATTGTAGCGTTTTTAATTGAATAATGACAATGATCAATCAAGCATATATTTTACCTAATTTGCATAGAAACAGATTAAGCTTAATGATAGCTGTTTCAGTTAATTCCTTCACATTTAAAACGGGTTAACTAAAAGATGTGAAAGCAGGAAAGAAAGAAAGAAAGAAAGAAAGAAAGAAAGAAAGAAAGAAAGTTGTGTGAAAACAACTTGTATTATTTCAAGTCTTTTTTTATTTGAAGTGTTCAATTATTTCACCTTTTGTTTTTCTCCCCAGTTTAAAATGTTCAATTTGAATAATGCTTCATCGTTGCAACCCACAAACTATTGAAGATCGATGAGCGTTCCTCTGTTCCCGCAGTCAAGACAGTCATCTCTTTACATCCAATAAACCTAAACAGTGGATGCAGCCAAGTAACCCTGGAGGCGAGGCCTAGGCTGGATAGTCTGTAGCACTTTGATCCTCAGTTGAGTTCACTCCCTAACAAGCTGGCATACAAAAGGTAGAATTCTCAAAGAACCCCCAGCTAACGAGATTCAGATCAGCAGACTCTTGATTGCATGACTTACCCTGCACTTAATGCAGTAGTGTATTTACTAGGCCACTGGGACCCTGAATAATCTTTTTAAGCAACAGCACCCGAAGAAGAGTTACCGTCTGTTTAAGGATCGCCTCCCATGCAGCTAAATATCCACAGCCATTGTGATGTTCCGTAAAAGTTGCTAAAAGTAATTAGTCTGCAACCAAAGATTTAATTTGTTATTGCTCTTGTGGTTACCTTATTATGTTTCTTTGAAATTCAAATTAATTGTAACTGTATTTGCTTAGATCAAAACTGACAGATTGAACAAACTCAATAGGACACAGAGTTAACAGCCTTTAGCCTACATCATTTTAAAGACAGCACTCAGAGACTTGGTTTGCAACAGTTTAAAGTGACTTGCAGTTATCAGAGATTACAAACCTGGCCGTCACTGCTTCTGAACATAAGCCCCATATTAGTTTCCTGAACACTAACTATTGAAGTTCTTATTACTTTGTAACACTCTGAAGGCATACGTTTAAACTGCCCGTCTGCAGAAGTCAGTGGAGGTGCCCCTGGTTTCTCTATCTTGTAGATCTCCTCCAAAAAGATGAGTTTGCAGTCATTAATCACGTCCTCTGGGCCCCTGCAAACATACAAGACAGCTGCTGAAATATTTCAATGAATTAGAAATACATATTCATTCACTCACTCAATCAGTCCTACAGGGTGGCTAATTCATCAGGGGCCCTAAAAACATTAAAATAATCTTTGCATAATACTTGTTAGTGTCTCTGGTCATGCGATTGCATTATCCTGCCACAACTGTAGAAAAGAAAACGGAAATTCTTTATTGGAGCCAATTATTAAATAATTTTTCATAGAATATGTAAAACAGTCTTTAAAAATAACCATTTTGAACTAATGTATGTGGTAAGTGTAAGGCCCAATTTTAATAAACACTCCAAAAACAGAATGTGCAAACTCAAGAGTGCTTGTGTCGGGCCTTATCTCTTTTGAACAGAGTAAATGCTGGACACTGGCATGATGCGGCAAGTGCTGGCCTACTCGTGGAAAATGGAAGACAGAAAGGGTTTGCAAATCAAGAGAAACTGACTTGCCCTTTAATATAGAATACTTCTTACTCTGCATCCATTTTCTGTGCATTTTCAATAATAATAAGCATTCATTATTTCCTTTATAGTAAACATCCCACTATGGGAGCTTACAATGGGAAGTAGGCAACAGAAACTGTATCTTTATAATATGAAACATGAAATTTGTATAAAACAAAAACATTTCAAAAGAAAATAAAGACAGTACTTCATAAATTACCAGAATGGTGAGCGTTTTCATTTTCTTTAACGCTTCACACAGGTGCCAAAACTCGTATTTTCCGAGTAATTACCTTTGAGAAATGTGAAGTTGTTCGGTATTAATTAAATGGAATAAAAAGTTTTAATTGCTCGATAATAAACAATGCAATCCCTGGGTTTCCCTAGTTTACACAATTAATGATTACTAACCAATAACAATCTGGCAGTGTTATTTAATATGAAACCTGGCGTGAAACTTAAAACTCATTTATATTTTATAAGCGACTACTTACCTTACTTTTCTCTTATCCTTTTGATATGAAATTACAATTTTCACTTTCCTTCGTTTTTTATAATTGTGGCATCTCTGCAGTGGATTGTGGGATTATAGTCCTGGGCAAGCTGATACCTCGGATTAAACTCGACAAAGAAATACACATCCCAGTTTCCACAGCGGTAGCTCGAGTTTAATGAAAGGTCAGGGTTACGTGATGAATCAGTTGCTTTTGCAAGTTTGTTTTCCAATCAGCTTTTAAAACACTCAATGCGGAACTTAACTCCCATTGATTTGTACTCAATTGTGAAGGTGAGGGAAGGACAGCTTTTCTTGTTTTGAAATCAACACATTAATAAATAGGTGTGTTTTGATTATTGAATACCTGCCAACAAATACTTTTTAAAGGTAATTACTTGGAGTATCAGCACACCTCCTAATTAAAATCATTTCCTGAGCAGGACTAAGTTTATCAAGATGACTTGAAACACAGTCTTGTATGTACAGTAACGGCTACAAGCCTGCAGATGCGGGGTGCATCAACAGCTGTATTGCAGACAAGCCTATACCTACTACGACACTGTGAACATGTAAGACAAAGCGGAAGGTTATTTTGGCTGTACTTTGTGTTGCTTGTTTTGGAACGCAGGCTGACCTACTGTGCTTTCTTCTGCGAGCAGGTCAGCCTGCTTTTAAACAAGCTAGGATGTTTGCTGTATGATCTGCTGTACTGATGGCATGAAATGATCACTTGAGTTTCATGAGCTTACTTTAATAGGTGATACTTTCATTCTGAATATGAATTTCTATTAAATTTAAATGAATCGGTATATCTTGAGCTTTAGCATATAATAAATAAATTAAGAAGAAATGCGGGTAGGTGAGACAGTTTCTCACATTACAGAATGGGACGAGTCCATGTGCAATTGCATTACCCCCTTCCCTTTCTCTAAATATCTTTTTTTTTTGGTCACATTTTTACGAAGTAAAAGCCTTGCCAAGCTTAATTTCTGATTAAACTCTAACCTTGCCTAATGCACTCTAACTAGCCTACTGTAATCTGATGACAGTTACAAGATGGTCAATGCTATATAAATATATGTGAAAACTATAAGCATAATACAAACAGGTAGAAAACCAGAGTATCTTTTTCTATTTAATAAAGTACTATATTATATTCAATTAGCTGTGGACCTAGCGGTAACATTTAAAGTAAACCACTAGGTGGTGCATGTGAGTTATCATTTTATTGCTACAAATAGAAAAGACACATTCATTTTCAGTTTATGTTATTTCCAGGTACGTAAAACCTGTTTATAACGTATCTGAATGTATCTGTGTTACATATTTTTGATGCATTTATGCTTTTACAAAGCATTTGTAATGTAAATATCTGCAAACTGAAATCTGTGTCAGAAATATCATGTCGCTATTGCAGTGAAATATTATATTATTATTTTACACATATATATTTAACAAAGAAGATATTGACAAACACAGATTAAAATAATAAATAGTTTGAACATAAGTTATGTGTTAGTTTTCTCTACATTTTCTCCTTCGTATCCCTCACAAGCTTAGGTGAACATGATAATGAAGCCACTCCCCAAAATTCTGTCTGGTATCTCTGGTGTAAAAACTAAGAACAAAACACGGTGCCAAAATCACTTTACAAGGGATGCGTATGAATGCGCCCATTTGCACCCCCTACAGCCCCATAATCAGACGCTAACGACCTTTGCCTTAGTGTTAATGCCTTTCCCTTTGATCAGAATCGGTCCATTAGGGTCAGTGGGGAAGCATTTTTCACGTAAACACTGGGAGTATTAATCTGCTCTACACTGAAGATTCGTGATCAGGCCTCATTCACATTGAACCTGGGCTAAAAGCAGTTACATGGACGCAGTTTTTAAGATTGTTTTAAATCTAAGTTTTAAAAAGCAACAGAAAGGTCATCCGCCCAAAAATAACCCACACGCTGCATTCTTGCCCTAGTGGCAAGCAAGTTTCGGGTATAAACCTGCATCTCTGCAGTTAATCAAACAGAACACGCACCATGGAATTCTATCACTGCACAAACTGAAGAATGTTGTGGTCAGCTGAAGCTTCACTCTGAATGAGCAGCTGAAGCTTCACTCTGAATGAGCAGCTAACACTATTTTTAATTATCAAAACTGATGAACATTCAAGGTAGAAATGGGATGTGTACATTTGAGGTCACCTGCAGACGGAGCCTGGACAACTGGGGTGTGAGTCTTGCGAGCATTCAGTCTTACCACATAGTCTAGCACATAGTCTGCATTGAATGTGGCATAAAATTACTTATGGAAGTTGCAATGCCAAACGGGCTTTTCAATAAGTCTGTCTCTATGCATATGAGCATATTTTAAATACTATGGGTGCTCGACAGCGCTGTTGACCGTAACGGGCCGTTACGTTGTTACCTGGAAAATGACGCTGTATTCTGGCCGTTACGCTGTGTTTTCAGTTTGCGCAACGGCCAAAAAATAATAATAATCCTGTGAAACATTGTTGACCATTCTTTTATATGAGAAATGGGTTTACTTAAAATACTTGTTTCAGCTCTCAATACTCTTCAATGGGTTGGTTATGACAGCATGTTCGACTGTAGTTTGGTGCGTACAATGTATGCGACACAGAGACGAGATTGAACTTCCCTGAACTTTATTAGCACGTTCCCCGCTGTGCGCCCCTGATACACAGCTCTGTAACAACCAACACCGTTGCAGATCTTTATTACTATTACCATAAAGACGTTCCCTCTAAGACTTTCATTTAGTTAGCCACTGTGGCTAAAGTAACTTAATTTTTTAACCACATTGGAAAAACTTTAGCCACTTAATACTATAAACATAAACATACTGTTTCAGCAAGGCAAAAATACATGTATTTTATTTGAAAACACATACATATTTAAATACCAGAGCCTACCATTTACAACACATAAATATTATATTTAAATTGCACTATAACTCCGATTCCCATTTAATAAATGCCAAACTTAGTCCCATGTGACAAAACATCATTACAGATTTCCTAAATTCTGAATAGGTTTGCAGAGATATTCATTACTGCATAATCCTTTACATTATTTTGATTGTGACGCGGTTTTCTTTCCACTAAAGAACGGTAAAGCAAATTGTGCCAGCAATAGACAGTGCCATTAGTGTATGCAAATATTAATGCCTCCCTGACCAAACCCAGCTCATGTTACACAAGAATGTACTAATGTGATTAATAATGTTAATAGGATTGTACAGACACTAACTACTGTGTTTAAAAAAAAAATAATAATTCTGACATTAAAACTCAATAAATCATTGAGACGAATCCTTCTTTTTAAAATAATAAATGTGTTTTCCTCTTTCGAATCCACTCTGTTACTATTTCCAAAATATATTTCAACACATTTTAAAGAGATAGCAAGCAACGGGGACACCAAAAACCTTTTGATCTTTTGTAGCTGCGTGTTTCTGGCTTGCAGTCTGTGAAAATGTTCTTTCGGGTCCAGAGGGTGTGTTTGAGTTTTTTGTACATGGGTGACTGGTATTCCTTGGGCTACATCTTTGGGAACATGATTCTGGTAATTGGTCTGTAAAATGTGTTTTATAACATTTTTTCCGTTTGGATGCCATGTATTTTTTTTTATTTTTTATAAGTAGCGTCGTCCGCTGACTGTTTCTAATTAGAGCCTCTGTCCTCCCGCCAAACACGTTTCTGCCATGCACATGTTACGTGATCAAGCTAAAGCGCTTTAATTGGGCAAAATGAAATCAAACTTAACAGTCTGTATTGATTCATCAACCAGCACACGTTGAATGTGCTGGCAGTCTTACATAAGTACATTTTTCAAAGCCTTCGCCACCGTGGCAAACCTGGGGAAAAATAATTGCGCCACAAGGGAAAACGTTTTGCTTGTGGTGACGTGGCGAGCGGCTAGCGGGAACGTAGCATAATAAGCTGGGTTAAATAAATAATGTGTATTCCAAACAGTTTTGAGATACTCCATCTTTTTTATTTCAAGGTCTTTAGAAAAAAAAAATCCAAAGTTCCACAATTTTACAATAATGCTTTTTTATCACTTCAGTTTCTCATAGATAGATTTTCATATAGTATGTAGGTTTTAAAATATAAAATGTGGGACAAAGTACATGTTTTACTTGCGATAACTGGAAAAAAAACATTTATGTTGTATATTCCTTAACTATGGAACAACCGTGACAAACGGGTTTTCCACTTATTCTTGCAAGCACACGTGTGATCAAGTGTAAGTTACGCCTTTTAATGGTGCAACAACCATATACGACAACAAAAGTAAAACTCCACAATCACATGATCACAGTAAAGTTTATTAGAATATTTAAAATGGGAGATGATGCACGTTATTAGTATAGCTTTTTTTAGTAATCAATAAGTAGCCTATATTATTTTAACTACAAATAATACAATACAACTCAAATACAGAAAATACTACCATGCAGTAGGCTACGATTGAAAGAATAAAAACAGCACTTAATATATCCCCATAATCGTAGGTCATTCTTAATGTTTTGAAAGGTAAAAACAGTTCTCAGTCGGACAGAAACGATAACACTATGGCAAAAATCTAGTTTCCCCTCCGTGGAATGGCGTCCATTCGTTGCTAGGGAGTACGTCATCCTATGACGCAGACTCTGCATCTACCTACTGACAACCATAGATATAGAACATTATATATGCTGACTACTACCACAAAGCGTAAGCATGTGCATGACTCGTCCTGCCTCGCCTGCAGGGGGTTGCGAAGGGTTGCGAAGATCTCCGTTTCTTTCGCTGTGTCGCTGATACAATACCATGCACAGTATCATGATATTCGATACCATCGCGTTACTTTGGATCTAATGTCCATTACACAATAAATTGCTGGCAAATTCCTTTTTTTGGATAAGAGGCTAATACACAGTTAATAATGCTACAGCATGGTGGAATGCTTGGTTTTAAAAGCTAAAAAAAAAAAATAATAAAAAAACCCGTGATACTTCGATATTTCTATTTTACCCCAATATTAGATATCATAGGGTTTTGATATCATGATATACCGTAGGTATCGATATACCGCGGAACACTAACTAGCAGACCGCAAACTTTGCTGCAGCACATAATGACAGAGCATGTCCTTAAAATAGATTGGACTAAGGTTTTAAAAGTCAGCAGCAAGACCTTGTAATAAGATTCTAAATTTTACTGGCAACCAATGATGGAGATGCTAAGATTGGAGATATGTGATCACGCTTTCTTGTTCTCGTCAAAACCCGTGCAGCACTATTTTGCACATACTGCAGCCTATGAATTAGTTCTGAAGAGACACCAGAAAGCAAAGCATTACAACAGTCCAACCTTGATGAAATAAAGGCATGTATTAGTTTCTCGACATCAGGCACACATAAAGATGATCTAAGGTGAGCAATGTTTTGTAAATTAAAAGGACACTTGAGCCTCAAAAGAAAGGGTAGAATCCAGCCTCACACCTAGGTTAGTAACTTCAGAGGTTGGGCTGATCTCATACCCATCAATAACCAATTTAAAATTACCCGCTGTGCTAACCTGATGGGGAGAACCCAATAACATAACCTCTGCTTTATTACAATTTAAATTGCAAAACATTTTGCTGCATCCAAGTTTTTATATCAGCTAGTTATTGCGTACAGAAACAGCCAAAGAAACATCAGGTTTAGTCTGTAGATAAATGTGTGTGTCCTCAGCATAGCAATGATAATGAATGCCATGGCGTCTGATTAATTGACCAAGAGAAGCATGTAAATATTTCCATAGTGTTGCATTGCCCACAGGAGTTCTTGTTGGGCACTGCGCGAGTTAAATTAAAAGTAATCATTTCCACCCGCAGTAAGTTTTATGGTGTTGATATGTGTGCTCAAAATGAGAAATAAATGCAACGTCAATGAGTCAGGAGCTACACCCCCACCCCAGACAATGACGTCTTTTCCATATGAAGCCCTGTGCTTTCAATCAACCTGCACCGAGAATACTTGAGAAACATTTTTTGATCTTGAGTGTAGGGAGGGGAGGAGTACCACTGGATCGGCATGCTAAATCAAACATGGGGGAGTAGTTCCTTGTGCATTTCTCTCTGATAAATGTCCCTTTGCATTATGAAGGCACAGTTTCTTAACAGAATAATCCAGTAGCTACAGCGTTAAAGCTCGATTACTTATACTAAAAACCTCTGCCAATATATTCATTACAAACTGCTCCACTGAAAATATATTCTCCCATCACTGGCTCACTGCACATCTTCAGCTGAAAGAATCCATCAGCATCAGTGTGGAGATGACTTCAGCACTAATTAATATTTTCCGATTGCTGGACGGATACTGTTAATCTAAAAATGTAGAACGGAAAGGTTTTAAAAAAGTAATCGTGTTATTTGGTTTGCAGTTCTAATCTTGTTTCTCTTGCTCATCACAACATTTATCAAAAAAAAAAAAAAGTTTAAACTCAGCAAAGTTCATAGCCACAAGCTTAGCTGCAAAAGACCATTTCAAGAAGACTAGTTCAGTCTCACACAAGGGCTTTTTGCATCATCAATGTGAGACTGAAGGTTAGAGAGTGAGACCAATTTGATTATTAGCATTGAATATCAAACTCTTAAAAAATTGTTGATTCATATTAAAATGTGCACTTCGTGGTTAAATATATTTTACCTGTACAGTCACTCTTTCATATTCTTACCTTTAGCCGTCCAAAAGCAATACATCATCAATTTAAACCATAGTCGTGTAATGCACGTGCATGAAATACAGATGGGTAGAGCGGACAGAAGTTAGTGAACTTGGGGAAGGGTTTCAGTAAACTGTATTGTTTATTACATAGCCACATACTACTTCCCAAATTGAAAATCAGGGAAAGTAGGGGCCACTTGTTTGTCTTTTCCAAAGCCAAAATACCACGCATTTTTATAATCTGAGAATATCCAACAGCACTACAACTCTGATAATAACAGCACTACAACGCTGAGTGTGAAAAATAAATCATCCATATTTAGCCTAAAGCAACTGTTATGATCACATTTAAAATTACGTAAAAAATATTATTGATGGTGCTAAAGTAAAACGGGTATTCTAGGCGAACATGTCGATTTACTCATCACTCATTGTGGGATTTGAATGGACTGTCTGCTTCGTTGAAAATCTTGTTTTAGCTTGCTCTTCATGGTAGGTGATTTTTTCGGGGGGGGGGGGGGAGAGGAATTATGTTTAAATAGGATTATGAATTCAAACTTTGTTTACCTGAGAATTACATGGATTGCTAATAATATTTTGCATATTTTGTAACTTTTATTATTATTATTATTATTATTATTATTATTATTATTATTATTATTAAATAATAATAATAATAATAATAATAATAATAATAATAATAATAATAATATGAATACATTATTATTATTATTATTATTATTATTATTATTATACATGGTGAACAACAATTGTCCTATAAACTTCAGAGTTTTTACACTTATTATACATGGTGGTAGCGCAAGTCCCCTGTATAATAAGATTAGGTGGAGGCGCGAGATCCGTGTTTAATAAGATTGCCCATGTATGGCAAAACTGCTAACCTCAATTAAATAAATGAATTTACTGCCAGTACATGAACACAATGAAACACGGTCAATACCAAAACAAACAACAAAGGCCTACAGATTAAAAGTTTTATCCACAGAAGACAGGGATACATTTGTGGAAGAGCACAATAAAGCAAGTACTCTTTGAAAAATAATAAGCGACATACATTTAGTAAGAAATGATCTCAGCCACACGTTCTCTGTGAGATGTTAGGCAGAGTAGACTGATGGCCCTCAGAAAGCAGAGGCCCCTCAGTGACATCATCCAACTCCACCCACCAAAAAAGACAAATGCATTTTCTACTCTCATTCTTAGTAATAATACATGTAGTTTTTCTGCCCAACTGCCTTAATAAATGATTTAATAGAACAATATAGCAGTTATAATGTTTCATGGACTGTCCGATAATGAGGACCATGTGACTGTGGCTTCGCTGTTTTATTAATTGACAGCAAACAGACCACTTTCATGTATTATGAACAAAACTGTCCCTGTTTAAAAACATCCAAGCAGAATTTAAAGCTTTAGACTGAAAATGTCAGATTTAAGGGCCTGAGCTGGATTATTAATCTTTTTCCTTCAACAGCTTTTCATGTCACTAGGTACTAACACATTCAATGTCTCTCGTCTGGAGAATCCCCACCTTGTAGTTATTTTAATAACTCCATGGTGTTGATACTGCAGATGCAACAATTTACACATCTCTGAATACTGTATCTCATGCGTTTGGAGCAATGCAATTAAGACAGGCTTTTCAGTGTCCATAACTAGCAACCATGTTGTTTTATAGTCTGCCCCAGTGTATCAATGAAAAGTGGTCACTACGTGCCTTATATTTATAATAAATAATAGTTAAAGTGGTGTGTGTAATTAACAAAAAAAAAACAGATCTGGAACACTTAACTATATTGTGATTTGTTATAGCTGTACCTTTTTGTAAGCAAACATAATTTTAAGTTGTTTCTGAAACTGAAGATACAAACTCTGACAAAAGTTATGATAAACTCTATAGAAGACACTATTTCTGCCAGTCTGAAATCTTCACTATTTTCTCTGTTCTGAACTGTAATTATTTTTGTTTTTAAAATGTAAATCGCTCATTTACCATGGCAGTGAAAATGTTAAAGTTAATGTGCAACATAAACCTAGATAATGGGTTTATGTGCTCAGCTTGCCAAGTGCTTTGAATACTACTAGCTGTATTTCTGAACAAGCTGTAATCTGTCTCAAAGAAAAGACCAATTAATGGCCTTTGAAAGTCTAGTGAATATGAACCATTGTCACCCTAGCTGAACACGTAGGCACTGTAGCAGGACACTAGCTAACAAACCAGATCAATTCATATTCAGTGTGTGATGACATCAGATTAGGATGTGCAGCCAGTGACTCCAGCAAATAGGACTACTAACTGGTATATACTCTGGGGACCAGATGCAGTCTTTTCGCAATTTACTTTACAGGAGCGACATTTGGAGAAGAAGTCACATAAAAGTGGTAAGTTTCTTTAAACTACTGTAGGCCAGGCCCATCGCCAAGAGATCAGTTAAACTGACCAGATTCAAAATTCAGTACCTATGTGTTGTAATAATGGGTCCAGTTCAATAAGAATAAAGACAGAATAAATAGGGTCTACAAACTTCAAAAACTCTCTCACACATCATCAATTATATGGTTTCCTGTTTGTTTCCATGTTTATTATACTCAGCATGGTTAATAGCAATATTTTCTCTACTAAAATCCATTATAAGATGTTTAGTTCCCATGTTTTCTGCATCATACTGGCGAGTATGAGACTAAAGGTAAGAGAGTGAAACTAATTTGATTATCAGTTTCAACACCTGTGCAAGCTTCCCTGTACTAAAAAAACAAACATCAGACTCTGTGAATCTTGTTTGCATCTCATTGTCCGTAAGGAAGCTCGCACAGGTGTAGGTGGTTAGATTAATAAATCAAATTACAGTAGAAACTCAGAGTTACAAACCTACAAACTGACCGGTCAACCGAACAACCCCACCCTTTGAAATAGAAGTATGAAATCACTCATCCATGTCTACCCTGCAACCAGAATCCAGTTTTAAAAAGTGCAAGCTTAACCTACTGAAATGGTAAGAACTGGGAAATGCACAACATGTTGCATTTTCAATTGAAAGAAAACATTGAAAATATTTTAAACTTGACAGCGGTATGATCCTCAGCGATGGGAATACGGTATCTGGAAATTGTTGGGGATATTAAAAACGGCCAAGAAAAAATAAATAAATTTAAAAAATCAAACAATTTGTAAAGGCGATGAACGACAGCAGAGCAGTAAAAACAGATGCATCATAGGTAAAAACCTGCTGATGATTTTGAGAAAGCACTCCATACGCGACATGCCGGTCACGAGAAGGCAAAACTACTGTACAGGCAAATGTATCCAGACAGAAGTGAGGCAGATTTCAAAAGCAAGTACAGGCAATTTTACTAGGAACATTTAAGTTTTAAACATAACAAAGTGTTTGTTTTTCAAGCCAAATGGGTCTGAATGACTGAGCAAGCTGCACATATGTACTTTGTTTTGTTTAAAATAAAAACAAGCATTACATTACCCAAGGTTTATCTGGGCATTTAAATCTATGTTTTTGCTGCAGATGCAATTTGAATAATACGTTAAATTTAGCATTTTCCCATGTATAGTGTGATTTTAAAGCCTTTCAAACCACTGTGCTGTATCCTTGTATTTGCCAGGTTATGGGTGTAGATTGCAGGTGTACGCATTTATTAAAGTCATTGAAAACTAATTTTGAAAAACTTTCAAGGATATGATGTCAAATGGAAACAAAATAAGAATTGGAAACTAAATACCATGAATGATACGTGGGTAAGAATTATTTTGTGTACCCTATTTTTTCAAAGTTTAAGGTTCCAATTCTTATATTTAGGGGTCTTATTTATAAATATTCATAATTATGTTTAGGAAATATAGGTTAGAAACTAACTGTGTTGATTGGTTTCTCTCTGAGAATGGGTCTTGGATTTTGCACTTGGGCCCTAAGTAATTTAGTATTTTGGCTGATTGAGAGAATGCACAAAATTGTATTAGAGTCCTTAGAACACTTTCTGCTTTTAAGTTCTAACAAGGAATGTTTATGGAAATAGGCCCTCCTAACATACAACCAAAGACAATTTCTTACCCTAAAAGGATTTTCACTCTGACTTCCTTATTTGTTCTTGAGATCTCTTTCAAAGAGGTGATTTCTGCATCAAACCAGAAGCCTCGCTCTTCTGGAACCTCAATGTTGTAGTTCACCATTACCATCTGGCCAACCCGAAGGTGATCCCATTTGAACACGGTCCGCGCACGGGCCCGAACGTCATCAGCACACATTTCAACAACACCATTTTCAGGATAGCTGCAAAAAAAAAGGGGGAGACAGACATTAGATTAGTATTAAAGGGTATAAGCCCCAAACAGCCATATTAAGCCTTTTTCCTGTATAAAACTAAACATTTGCTTGTTTAGTTGCAAGGTGGTTCTAACATCATACTTTATCATATTGAAAGTAAAAAATCCCATGAAGCCCCCAATATGGCACCCATCATAGGTCAAAGGTCAAAGTGAAGGGTTTTGCCTGCAGAGTTTCAACTACACTGAAAATTTGCCAGTTTAAATGATTTATCAGATATTTGTAGACGCAGGAGTGTCGTCAGGTTGACAAACTCTCAGAGAGATGCTTACAGGGGTAGTCTCATTGTGGCTTTGTAAGATTAATTATAAATGTGCAATCGCAAATAAAATACCTGATATGCATGCTTGCCTTTACTTGTTACAGCAATCCGAATGGTCAGACTGTTGAGCTGCTAGTTCACAGTTGGACAGCTGCACGTTGTACACAAAATGACGTTTCGGTGCGATAGCAATCAGGAATCCAGTTTGTCTAATATCCCTCTCTCTAATTGGGCTGGTGGACTTTCAGGGTTTGTGATACTGATTGTATTATGCACATATTTTGTGATGGACTCTCGACCGCACTGCAGTGTAATTTTCCAGTAGAATTCTGGAATTCTTATACACATGGCAGCGAGCAGGGACACATTAGGGGTAGTACATGCATTTACACATCTGAAAATTTGAGGGGTGTGGCAAGATAGAATAATTGCAGTCAATCAGGGAAGCAGAATTCAGTTAAATACAATTTGAATGAGACTTCCCCTTTAGTTAGCAAAAAGATGTTGGTCCAACTGAACTGGTGACGTTGAACCATGGCTGTTTTGTCACTGTTGGATCAATGTTATTGGACCAATGTCATTCCAATAAGAAAAATGACCTTCATCCACGGTTACAGCCTTAGTTGGCCCAATATTATAAGACTGCCTGGGACTGACACTAAATTCAGGTGTATCAGTGTTTCTAAAACACCAAAAACAAGTAAAAATAACTGCAAAAAAATGCAGTATTAAAATCAAAGCACTATAATTTTGCAATTTACAAAACAGCATTCCAAAAATAGTTACTGGTTTTTCTCAGTCCATGCCAAAAATAAAAAAAAAAAAAAAAAAACACACCTCAAACTATTAGTGAGGTTGCCAATGTGTGTGGCATGTAAAAGGTGCACCTGGTTTCTATATGCAAAGGTCTATTCTGTCCTTCTAATGTACTATTTTAGACACATAATAAAATGTGCATTTGCCAGTTCCCAACTGTACCACTCAATTGACACGTGCCAGAGGTCCATCGGTTAATAGAGGGTATTGTATCTTACAGAATCGGATATAATGGATTCTACTGTATCACACAAACAGCCATACAGCCTTGAGTATTATAATGCTTATAAATTGGCTATGAATGATTAAAGGTGGCTATACAATATGTATGATCTGGAAATAGGGTAATTAGATCAAACCTGCCCAGATAGTGTGAGATTTTCACAAGTGAAAAAAAAGCATGTCAATTTATATTGAAAATGATATATATTATATACAAGAAAAACTGAAGGCTGAATGGAATCTTAAACTGCTTTTGAGTAAAGAAAAATTATGAATCTTAAAAAGGTATAGTGTATTATCATTTACTAACCGCTATTTTATTACAAACCTCCCGTTAAGATTATACAGTGCATCCCCTCTTCTAATATCTTGTTGGCAAGTATATTCCCAAAGATTTATTTTAAATGTGTTGCATGCATACGTGTAATTTCCATTTTGTGTGCAGTAAAACACCGAGAAATTTTAACAGGAAATAAAAGGGCATGTATTGTTATTTGTTCATTTGTAACTTTCATCCAGCTGTCTGAATGTCAGAGACTATCGTGTATTGCAGAGTCCTGACTTAAACAGGACAGTACCTTGACTGGAAGTGTTAGAAAGCAACAAGCTGTGGAAGAAGTGGCTGAAAAAATTTGCTTGTTGATCAAAGCAGTAGTTTGATGCACAACACAATTCAGAGATGTCATATAACAAGTATAGTGTTTAGAAAATGAAGTATATTTAAAAGTACAACAGTTGAACACTCTGCAGCATTTAATACGAGGGGGAGGGGGGAGGGATACAAAAAAAATGAATACACTTTTTTATGGTGTACAATAAAAAAAAAAGTCTTACAAAATACAGTATTCATTCTGAAGCTAAAATTATAATTTCTGGACTGTAGAATATTACCAAGACCGTGTTGCCACGTTGCTATAGAAATGTTTCAGAGCAAGGTACAGTAAGTGCGTGACCACTCCCAGCTAAAGAAATTCGTGTTGAACATTTGTGATACAGAAATACCCTGACACATTAATATAAATATATTATATTTATATATTATATACACAAATATATATACACAGATATATATGTACACACACTACACATTTTCTATAAATTTTCAGTAGAAGAAAATTGTACCCGTCTAGCCAAGCTTAGTTCCACCCGTTTCAATAGGCAAAACAAATCAACGCACAACCAGCACTTGATGAGATACATTGTCGAGCATTGCTTTGTAATAGAAACCTCCACCGGTGCTGCCTTTAGCTGTGATCTGCTGTGCATCACATAATGAAGCACAGCCATTTTTCATTTGCTAGCAATCAAGACTGCCTCGGCCAGTATTTCATTTACTAGAGTGATAAACAAGACTCCTCGCTGACTGCAACAATAAATAAATACAACCTCATTCAAACTCCTTTATTTTGGGGGTTGGGGTATGCATTTGGGGTGCCACTGCACTTGTGGGACATCTTTATTAAAGCCTATTGTTGATAAGAGAATGATTATCTATTGAAGGAAATCAGAATGTTTAGTAAACTAGGGGTCAGTCACTAGTCATTCCTAGAAAATGGATATCCTTTTGGGGTACCACTGCTCTGTGATGCAGCTTGCTCATTGAAATTATTTGCATATATTCGATTATCTTTTCAGTGACATCAATCAGATTCCCCTGGAACCCACACATGTTACATGCACACAAACAGATCACCACCTCTGTAGTGTGGAGTAGTGGTTAGGGCTCTGGACTCTTGACCGAAGGGTTGTGGGTTCAATCCCCAGTGGGGGACACTGCTGTTGTACCCTTGAGCAAGGTACTTTACCTAGATTGCTCCGGTAAAAAACCCAACTGTATAAATTGGTAATTGTATGTAAAATAATGTGATATCTGTATAATGTGAAATAATGTGATATCTTGTAACAATTGTAAGTCGCCCTGGATAAGGGCGTCTGCTAAGAAATAAATAATAATATAGAATATATTCTGAAGATATGTAAGTGTGAGATGTAAGACCTCCATATATCTCAGGTTCTGATACCTGAATAATACCCTTCTTTACTTTTCTATTTAAAAAAAGGGGGGGGGGGGAGGGGGGTAGAGCACTTCAAATTGAGGTTGTTTTATTGTCGGTTTTAAAATTTTACATACACAAAATAGTTACTTTGTGTTCTAAGTAAATCCATGTAATCTCCTCCTCTTGTACGCCATTTTAAGTGCCCATGCCTAATTGGAGACTCAATACCCATCACGGCTTAATCCCACAGCACTTGGAAAGTTTCTTTGGGCTTATGCTGCTAGCAGTGCAGCCCATCTCCTCTGCAAAAGACAGGGAGGGACAAGGGAAGCAAGTTCCAAACTCTGGTCCCACTTTTTCCAAGTCATGCAGTATTGGCCCACCCTGAATGCTGGCCATTGGTCTGACCCAGTGCGTTCCATTCAGACAGGCAGGTTTGTTTCAAGAGAATACAGGGGAAGAAATGTCCCTAAACAAAAATAAAAACATATACATACAGTTGTGCTTTTGGCATTGTGTGTTTTCTCACATAATCATATGCAGCTGTTGTTTTCATCAGCATTTTATTACACCAGACATCCTGCAAAAATTAAAAACAAAGGTTGTGTCAACCTCCATAAATACACTGTTCAAAACAAGAACCTAATTGCAAAAGTGGCATTTTGCATTGAAGAATGAGAATACTGAAATGGTTCCTCTTCTACACAGTGAAAAACAGTGCTTTTAAATGTTCCTTGGAGGGACTATTGAGACCACCTAAACTTCTTTTTGAGATGAGGCCACCTTACCCCCACCCCCTCCTCTCAGTTTAAATACAGCTGCAGTTTTTCCCAGCATCTCAATGCTCGACTGAAGAAAGACCCTATTTCTAACTAAGGCATTTGTTTCCTCTTTTCTTTTTCACATTTAGAATCTGCAGACTGACTAGCCAACCTAAAACAGCAAAATGAACCAATCCTCTCTCGCCAAACAAACAATCGCAACCTGAAAGAATGGTCCAATTACTTAATTTTATTTTGAATTTAAACCAGAGAAAGGAACCTTAAAAATTGTACATTTGGGATTACAAAATGTTACCCAATTTCAGACCCTTGAACTTCATGGACATTTTAAAGAATTAATAACTGGCAAGCCGGAATACTCCCGTCTCAGTTACCATGGAAACCTCTCTGATTTCATTTGCCAAGGAAAGGAAGATTCCAAATTCCTCCCCTAGCCGCAGGCGAAATGTGTGCATGCTTATGTTGTGATTTAGAACTGAAGCATTAACCCTTCCTTGTCCAAGGCGCCACTTTCATGCTGCTCCGCTGTTCAACAATGAATCCTTATTTTCTAAAGGATTTTCAAACCTGTGGTTCACACAGATATTTTTTGGTTCTAAGCTAGGGTTGGAACAAAAAGTAGGCCGCAAATATATGCCGAGACTTTGCACCACCCACTGGAGAAATGAGCTGGTTGGGTAATGGTCTCTCTCAAATTACTTATTAGTCTATCAGAGTTTTGAATTGGGGCTGGGCACGGGTTGCTGTTGGTCCACATTAGAACTGGCAAAAAAATAAATAATCCAATGCAATTCCTGCCATTTATGAAATCAACCCCTTTGTAGCCATTTAGACAAAAACTTCTCTGAGCATTCTTTCTAATGTTTGTCTGAAATAATGATGTTCATCTCAAGCCTCTTTGTAGTACTACAGTACCTAAAAGATCAAACAAAAGCAATAAGACCAATCTTCTTGGACCAATCTTCTTTACCCTCTATGCAAATGACCTGGGATCTAATATGGGTAATATTAATGTAGATTTGTATGCCGACGATACTATTTTGTATACCACAGGCTAATCCTTACAGGCAGTACAGAGGGATTTGCAGGCTGCATTTAATATTGTACAGCACAGATTTGTATACAAGATAAAAACAATGCTGTTCTGTTCTAATACGAGAGAGATTAGAAATCTGACTTTGGTTGTTGGTACCAGAGAAAAGGTTAATTTTTATAAATACCTAGGCATATGGATTAATGGATTAATCAATTTTACTCAACACGTTTCCCAGCTGTGATTGAGAAAAACGAATGACTTAACCGGTATCAATTTAATTTTTAAAGGAGAGTGGAAAAGTTGGAGGAAAACAGACAATAAGAAGCCCTAATTTTAACACAGTAACGTTGCATTGTATGAAGTACAATGAAACAATACGGAAAAATGCATTTTAATGACAACCTTACTGGGAAATCTTGTACAAATATTTAAAATAAACAACAACAAAAATAAATAAAACGATACAGTCTCTACTGGTTGCACAGATGATCTATGATATCTACCTGAATCAT
Organism: Acipenser ruthenus; assembly: GCF_902713425.1. Lineage (NCBI taxonomy): Eukaryota > Metazoa > Chordata > Actinopteri > Acipenseriformes > Acipenseridae > Acipenser > Acipenser ruthenus. Next base: position 29,177,081 of record NC_081190.1, on the reverse strand, counting down.
TTGCCAAACCCCAGGACTTTCCCAGTAACAATGAGGCTTTTTTGTAAATCACATTCCCAGCCCTACACTGGCAAGAATCCTAAACCTGTGCCCTATTTGGTAGAGTTTGAACTTGAAAGTTTAGTTTAGGAACCAGACACAAATTCAAGGAGCAACATTTTTCACGTAGCTTCTAAAACATATTTATTTACATAGAATCAGTTTCAGAATGGCTTCTAACATTTGCATTGGTGTAGGCAATTTAAAAACATTGATATATATGCTTCTGATTAAATGGCACAGTTCAAACCTTTCTGCAAAAAGGTACACTGTATTCTGATAAGGGCAGCATGAACTTCTGAGTATAATTCTAAACTAATACACAATGCAAATCAGCTACTCAACGTCTTTGGGCACCAATGGCAACTAAGATGGCACCCATTCAAATTGCTTTACAAATTAACTGAAGTGCTGCGCAGTAAAAAGATTTTTTTTTTTGTTAGGAGTAAGAAATTTACCAAATAAATAAAATAATGATTTAATTTTGAGTAATTCAGTATGTAAATACTCTAAACTCACCCTGAATATATTTGTCATGGCAAGGAAGAAACACCAAGACAATCAAATGTCTGTCAATACCATTACCTATACCTTAAACTAGCAACATTTGGGGTTATCACAGGTTGACATCAACCTGGCCTGGAGACACTGTAAATGGCATTTTACAGTATTCAGTTCATACAACCCAGGATTTTAGTGTACAACATTCCCCCCAACATGCGGGGGCTACCTAAAAACAAATCTCTCACATCTGATTAGCCCTGGGATCATGTTCCTTGCATCTCAACTGACACTGGAGAGGATATTTCTGACCTTTAGAAAAGGGTCTGCATGTTTAAGCAATGAGGGATATGCCACAGAATCATTTATATTCCTCCAAAGAATATCAGTATTCAAGTTTACAGAATATAATTTGTACACTGCAGGCAGCATTTCATAATCTTTTGGTATTATACTACCATTTGGCTGCTTTTACTGTGTTCGAATGCAGAGTGTGTTTTCTGGAAAGATGGAGAATTCGGTCTGAGGAGTCATAATGCTGTGCAGCCGAGTAGAACCACTGGAAGCCATTTTACACTCTCAGATAGTAGTCAGTCTATGCTATTGTTAGTTGTTGCGTGACCTGCATATTTGCCTTTATTTATTTTGTATTTTAACATGATGATGAAAAAAATGGAACAGCGTATTTCTCAAAAATGCTCAAGTTTATTTGTAATTTCACAATATATACAACATAGCCTTATTTCAAGACAAATTACGTTATGTTGTTTTTTTTTTTTTATTCTAAGCCTTTGGTTTATCTATCGGCAAGACAAATACTTGAACAAAGTAAAATATATATATATATATTTTTTTTTTTACTGGCTATATAAAACCCAATTGGAAAAAAATGATTCAGCAAATGGAGTTTAACTCCACTAAAACTACAGAATGATCCCAACAGGAAAGAGGACAAATAACCTCACTCATAAACAGCAGACCAGTAACCAATATATCTATGTCCCTTATTTATCTTTCAGAAACTGAAACAGAAAGGGCATATTTTTGTTTTGTTACGTAGAGGTAAATTATTTTCTAGACAGTATTCTTCTCTGCCTTCAGTGTGGAGGGCCTTGAGGACAGAGACAGCTCTCTTAAAATGATGAGGTAGTCTGACATTTTTCATTATGAATATTCTCTCCCCAGACTACATTCAAATAAAAGTGCAGCTTATGAGACGTCTGCGTTCATGTTGGGTTTAGGGAATTTTATACCCAAATTTTATGCCATAAACCACAGGGGGGGGATCAGGCTGCTTCTACACAGGTTGGATTTATGAATGCCAGCCATTAAATTCAGTATATAAAACACAGGACTAGAAATATGAAATCTTGATTTCATTAAATCAAATGTCCCCAGAAAGATGCCAACAGGAGAGCTGAAGCACAGGGGCAGGTCTGACGGGTTGCGTACAGACTGGCCATTTACCATCCTGAGACATCAACAGCCGGAAGCCATTAACTGCAGATTGGTGATGCCGAGGTAGTGTGTGCCAGAAATACAGAAAGACCCCTTTTACACAGGACAGCGTTCTGAAAACTAAAATGGAAAATACCCCACCACCACTTGTTCAGGATTAACATTCTTGGGTACCAAGAATGAGATGCCTTTCTTGTCGATACACTGACAGGATGTAATAATCTGTCCCCGCATCTCAAGGGGAGCGTAATGTAAAGGGGATGTCATCTCAGATTTAAAAAGTTACGATATAGATTTAAATAAACCAAAACCGAATTTCTTGTACAATGAAAAAGCCGTGGTAGTTTCAGCACTAAGCTGGCGGCATTTTTGGGAGCTCATCACACACTTTGCTGCATATTAACATCCCTTAATTTGAATATGGTTATATATGGTTATAACAAGACTTACTGATTGATTCTGACAGCCCTCAATAGGGATAACCGTGCCTTCATACTTGGTCTCGGTGTGCAGATGTCTAGGACTGTTTTCATATGCAAACACTCAGCCTCCATACCCTAACTTAAACCTTTTGTTGAAAAAAATGCATCATCAGTGAAATGACAAAGCTGGAGGTTTGAGGAAACAAATTAAAAATAAAAGTTGAGTGTCGCATCTGTTAAATTACTCTATGTAGACCTCTTAAAAAACTAAGTAATGCTGCTAAAATGACAAACAGCCAAATGCTAAAAGTATTGAAAGAAAATTAAATGTTAGTTGAGATGAACCGGGCAAAGCTGCAAAACGAAAGCAATGCTGCGGACAAATATCTGGAAGCTTCTTTATTAAATGCTTGTGGTGAGCAGGTCAGTTTATTTTTATTAAGGTAGCTTCATTTCCTATGCATGTATTGAAATTAGTTTTGTTTGCCCGATTACTTGGTTGCTGAATTCTATTGGCATATTGATTGAATTGAAGTGTAAGGGCCTATCCCATAGCGTTCTATCTATCCCCCGTGAAAAGCACGGCAAATTTTTCCAAATTCTGCAGCAAGGGTCCATGATTTCGGCAACAGAAATTCTTGAATTCTGCGGTAGCCTTTTAAAAGTTAAAACCAACCTGATTCTTTGTTCATTTTTTTTTTTTTTTTTTATAGGGCTGTTTTCAAAGTCATTACAGTACATGCTAAAACAAATAGCAAATGAATACACAAAAACATGACTTTGCATAGCCACTTAGATTTGCATTATCTTCAGTGAATACAACTGTATTGTCATTTTTCCAAACAGTACATTAGAGGTAGCCTACTCTTTCCTGCAACAGAACTTGATAGCGGCAGTTGAATTTTTTTTTTTTTTGCGTCTCCATACTTTAATATGTAGAATATCTCTTTCATACATGCATGTGGATTTATTATTAATTGACTTGCTGCCCACATCGCAACCAAGATATGTAGAATATCTCTCTCATACATGTATAGGCCTAATCAATCTACATACCACGTCGCAACCAAAAATGTTTTTTTGGGGATGCAACATCGACAATGGATAACTGCAAAGCATAGGACATGGTTTATTTAGATTTCCAGAAAGCTTTTGACAAAGTCCAGCATAAAAGATTAAATCTCAAAATGAATGCAGTAGGGATTCAAGGAAATTCATGCACATGGATCAGGGAGTAGTTAACATGTAGAAAACAGAAAGTACAGATTAGAGGACAAACCTCAAAATGGATCGAGTATTAGGTCCTCTGCTCTTGCTAATTACATTAACGACTTAGATTCTGCTATAGTAAAATTTGCAAACGACACAAAAATAGGAGGAATGGCAAACACTGATGCAGCAGCAAAGGTCATCCAAAATGATCTAGACAGCATTCAGACACATGTTAAATGACATTTAATAGAGAAAAGTGTAAGGTACTGCATGCAGGCAATAAAAATGTGCATTATAAATATCATATGGGAGATACTGAAATTGAAGAAGGAATCTATGAAAAAGACCTAGGAGTTTATGTTGACTCCCTGGGATACTTCAAGAAGCTGCTTGATGAGATTCTGGAACTGATGGAACTGCCATTTTATGCAATAATTGCACTCAACTATCATAGTTTTTGCATGCTAGACAAAGTATACAACATGTTACCTTCAATTCCAACTTTATAATTGTTGTAGGACATATCTATAAAAAGGACACTGAACTAATTTTTAGCAGTTACAGCAGGCTTTTGTTTTTGCAAAGTTACTAAGTGTGATATAATAATGGCTTCAATTATAAACAAGTCTCAGAAACTACACTTAAAAGTACAATGATTGGCAAATGTCCTCAAAACCTGAAGACATTTACATGGTTACCAGCCTTTGTTCCACTTGAGATGGAGTGACTACCTGCCTGTGTTGTATGCACACTGAATGCTGCCGGTTCCCTAAATAAATTCCTCAATCATGTACTATTCCAATAATCCAAAACACACTAAGGGGGAAAAAATCCATGCTATTTAGAAATAAAGAGGGGAAAAAGGGAAAACTCCAAAAGGGTATATTCGACTTACTGTACCGCAAACAGGTGTTTAAAGATGGAACCGTAACAGCGCTGTGAGCTGCACTTACTCGTCATATTTGATATGATAAATAACATCCTCCTCATTGTCCGAGCAGTCTGTGTAAGAGGTGGAAGGTGCACTGTCCAAGTTAAATGAGGAATTCCCATTACTGTCCTGGGATGAATGGTTTTGGTCTATTTCCAACTTTCCGTTAGTCCTTTTGCTCATTTTTGAACTTTTAGCCGAAGCCTTGCCATTATGTCCCTTTGTGGCTCTAGTCACGTTTTCTATGCTGGCTTCAAACCAGGCCCCAATGCTCACATCCCGACAGTCCACCAGCTCGTTTATCTGCAAGAAAATGAAAAAACACCCAATGAGACTCGGAATGTAAAATGTAAACACAGTCAAAAACACCACATTTATGTCACACTTTCCCCCTGGAAACATGAACATGTATGTACAAGTCAAAATTAAATTGTGACACATGTATGTACAGGTACCTCTCAAAACCTTGTGGTTAAGACCTCATATAAATAACTGACCCTCAAATGCTTTTCTCCTGTTGTGTGCTATTTAGGGACAGGATATTGAAGAACTCTGAAAGAAATATTCATGTTAAAAGGTTGATCAAAACAGACATAGCCAGCATTAATATTTCCAAACACAAGCTCTAGATAAATAATGCATTAGAAGAGTAAAGCTTAAGAGAATGCCTCCACTAAATTCGGGACAATAAGCAAGAAATACTGACCATTTCAATTCTTAAAATCAGGTGTCTGTTCAAAGTGCAACATTTCCACCAAACATTTCCAGAAAGGAATTAGAAATGGTAATAATGTATTCAATAGGTGGCTCCTGAGAGGCACATCCAGTAAAATAACTTGCATAGAGTGCAGGATGCGCCCTACAGTCTGTGACCCTGTGTGACCCTGAGCAAGTCACTTAACCTCCTTGTGCTCCGTCTTTCGGGTGGGACGTAGTTGTAAGTGACTCTGCAGCTGATGCGTAGTTCACACCCCCTAGTCTCTGTAAGTAGCCTTGGATAAAGGCGTCTGCTAAGTCAGCTAAATCTGCTACAGTCTGGACGTCGTCGGTTGGAATCCAGGCTATTCTTTTGCTGACCGAGGACGGGATCTCCCAGAGGGCAGTGCTCAATTGGCCGAGCGCCGCCCGGGGGGAGGGAGGGTTAGGTCAGCCAGGGTGTCCTCGGCTCACCGCGCACCAGCGACCCCTGTGGTCTGGCCAGGTGCCTGAGGACTTGCCTGTAAGCTGCCCACACCGATTAAACCAACACACCCTAACGAACCAGAAGCGGGCACAAACAGACGGATGTGGAACACAACACACATTCACACTGCTTGATGGGATAGTTCAGACAGCTTCAATGCAATTCAATGCTCCCAAATCACTGGGGTGAATAAACAAAAAACAAAATGTGGTTTTATGAACAAAAACCAACCCTAATTTTTTTTATTCATCACTTTGAAATCTGAATAATCTCAGAGGACCGGTCACAAAACTTGACAGAGAGTAATCGTGAACAAATATGGAAAGCAGAATAAAATCTAAGGGATATTACAAAGGGTATGATAGTGAGGGCCCGTGTAACTGGCTTCTCCCTCAGCGTAATGGCTTCATTGACCAAAATGTTCCAGGAATGGCAACATTTGTATAGAAGTACACCCTGTGCTGGGTGTTCATGTTTCTAAAGGAACAGCTTGGGAATTGTGACATATGAAATGAACTGCTCATTCTGGTTATCTTTGCAGCTGCACATTGGTTACATCTACTTCTCTTTTTCCACACAGCTATCAACAAAAGCAAAGCACCGCCTTGAAGCGAATGTGACTTCTGAATACTGTCTACACGCAAGAGGAATATTTATACCAAACAGTGACATGGTTGCAATATGGACAGCATGTTTAATTGTGTTTAAATATCTTAAAAGCAGCTGGTCTCAAACATTGACAAGCCAAAAGTAAATGACAATAAGGCTTCTATATTCGGCTACAAGTCAAGGTCCCTAGCAAATGTAGCCAGAGGTGAGAACTTACATAAACTGTGCAAATGTGCAGTGTGTATCTCAAAGAGTTTAAGGTAACAGGTGGTGATAGCGTGGCTGCGACGGAGGCAGATTTTATTATTCAGTTGCTAGCACACCATTTAGCTTTACTGCAGACACTTTCCCATCACAACCATTTTCTCAATCTAATTTGTATCACTGTACCTTCCTGCAGAAAATCTTCTGAGCCGTCTACAGTATCAGAGTGCTGCACTTCATCTCGGTCAACTCAAATAAAACAGCAGTTGTGCTAACTATTTAAAGTTACACCCCCATTGGAACTAATTAGTTTGAGTGTAGCTCTCACACTCATTGACAAAGCATTTTAAATATTTAAACCTACATCAGGTTCTATAAAAACAGATTAATGACGTTAATATCAGTTTTTATTTAGCTTTAATGACTTAATATGTTTTTGCTTCTCTTGTGGGACTGACAGCAAACAGCGTGCAAGGAATTGAACAGAGGTAGCCACGTGACTTACTGTACAAACCTACATTACACCATTTAGTTGCTTATGGGGTTATATATTATATACATATTTTGTGGTATTATGTTCAGCATTCAACAATCCCCATGTGAGCATATTGTTTCTCAACAGAAAAGTCCAATTAACATTGAGGACCTAATTCATCACTAAAGCAGAGTCTGCCGGTACAACACAGCAGATCACAGTGAAACTGCAACCGGACATAAACTTGATTAAAAGAGAACAATAACCTGTGAGCTTTTTCAGAGCATGACTTTACAGTACTGCTGGTTTCACAGACTCAGATTAGAACTCATTTTAGGACTACCTAATGTTACGTTGTGGTTAGGAAAATACAAATGGATACATGCATGTGCCTTTCACTATACATAATATAAAACATGCATTGAGATATGACTTAAAAGCAAAAAGACATCCGATTTTTTTCATGAAATTATACATTTATCATAACAAAACAAATACATATGAAAGAGCTTTAGTCTAGCAACCTTACGAGCTACGGAGACATAATGCTCCAAATAAGCCACCAGGGAGATTATATCGATCAATTAATGTTTAAATTGAGACTTGCCAACTAAAAGCCGTGGCAAACTAATGAATCTATTAATTGTTGCATATGTAGCTGGTAGTGATTTACATCGCCAATCCCCGCCAACCCCCACCCCCAAATGAGAACATTAATAAAAAGTCCTCATCTAACCAAGCTAAAATATTTACTGCTGGTTAATGGCTTCAACAAGTAAATGGAAAGGCATAGGAACCTGTGAACTAGAAAATAAGTGTTCACATAGAAGGAAGATGACAATTGATGGGCATAAGAGCCAAAGCCAGGTCATCACAGACTACTACACAGCAGCAGCTATTTACTGTGTAGAGCAGGCCTGGAGAATCAGACTTGATTTTTCAAGCTAAGCTGCCAGGCCCTGGCATCCACAACACAGTTGCTACAGTGGCTGAACACTTTGCGGTGCTGTGTCAGCAGGTTGCCGTAGAAACTGCATACGAAATGAGGGGTGTGAAATGGCTGCGAGAGCACACTGCCAAATCAAACTGCCATAAGGATCTGGACCGTAACGTCAACTTCTGCAAAACATTCAAGGCCAGTCCTATACTGGAAACAGAAACTAAAAAGCCATGCAGCAGAACCGTTTCCAGCATACAAAGAGAAGACTTTGTATGAATTTAGGAGTGTGGTTTAATTTGTTGTTCTGTCCTCTTCTGATACTTTACACAAACCCGCTATGTTGGCTGCAGCCAATGGTTCTTTACTGGGTTTTAATTATCGCAGAACTCAAGATGCTTTAAATGTCACTCAAAACCTTTAACAGATACTTCACAAGCCATCAGATGTACAGTAGAACCCTGGGTTCCACTACCTTGCAATATCTAAGGCGAAAACATGGATTTTTCTTCCTTGACTTTTAAATCACTGTGTTTGTATTTGGAAAGATTTCCATGTGCATTTGGGGTATTTGTGTTAATGAAATGGTGCTCTCTGGATTTCATGTGAAGGGAAAATCATAAAAGGACCTCAATCAAAACCGACCTTGCTATAATTTCCGAGTCATGAAAGGGGTGCTTTTCATCATCTACACTTGACTAAGATTTAATTTCTTACCTATAAAAACTCAGAACTTTATAGGAAAATGAACATTCACAATGTATAATAATAATAATAATAATAATAATAATAATAATAATAATAATAATAATAATAATAATATGTTGAGATGCAAACCTGCAACTTTCTGGAAAGCAATCTCACAAGATGTTGCTAAACTCTTCAGTCTCAATATAAAATCTGATCTGGGATCTCACCCTCTATAAATTCAACTATGGGTGAATAACCTACATTATGTATCAAAACCAGCATTGCTCTGAAACCTGTGCAACACTGAAATGCATCTGCACCTCACGCCCCACAATCAGCCTCGAGCAACAATCGAAGCGGAAACAAGAGAGAATCACACAGAACAATAGGATATTAAACAGGCAAGAATTGAACATTAGGAAAAAAGGTAGATGAGATAGAGCATCCCTTGAAGTAAATGGGGTTTACAAAGCTGGTAAACTTAAATGGAACTAAAACAGGGCCTGTTCTACGCAAAAACAACAACGAGTGTTCAAGCAAGTTGTTTGTTAAAAAAAAAAGTGAAATCCCAGGAAGGGTGCCTTAAGTGTTTAATCAGAAGCAGCATTTCAAATTATCATTTCTGAAACATATCCATTTAAAAACATGTTTATCAACTCTAAAATAAAAATCTTTGGGGCAAAAAAACTAAAACATTTTGCTTAATAAAAATGGAAATGGGTGACTAACATATACTTGTATTCATATAACAAGCAGGTTTTCTATTAACAGTCAGCTGAAGTGTGTCCAATACACATATTCTCTGCCAAAAGATACCAGAGTGGAAAATGCCTGATATAATGGTTCTTGCCACATCACGCAGTTAGTGAAGGTGACCTTCAGGATTTATTTAAAAAATAGCCTCAACCACTGCATAATGTATTCAAAGGATGTATGATTTATTTATAAAATCATAAATCAAAACCGTCTTTTTCATAACTTTAATTCAACAACAATTTAGATTCATACCATTCCTTTTGAGCAACTACTGTATTCTTTGTGTGCATTACTGCTTACCTTATTGCCACTGATGGCTCTTCATGTATTAAATTGTTCCAGGGCATTTTTACTATCCACACAAGCACCTAGGATACTGTATATCCCTGTCTCGGTGATTGCTGGGGATAACAAAACCAAAATCCTGCACTTCAATATTTCTACACTGTCCATTCAAGAAAACACATTAAACAGGTGATGCATTTTCTGTATTGTGAACATAATTAAAATTAAAAAACCAAAAATTCAGTGGCGCAGTAACCTGAAGATAGCAGGCGTTGTCTGTTTCCCAGGAGGGAGGACTGCAGCATGGCTGGGTAGCAGGCTCCCATGGTCAATGTGTTTCTAATTGGCTGCAGGCAGGGTCTACTGCAGGAATCATTTTAACTAAGAGTGGCCTGCACATTTCAACTACTGTGCTGCTTCCAGCATTAACAAATCATTGTTACCATATGAGCATGTTTAAAAAAAAAAAAAAACCACAACACGACGCCCAAGTGAAATATTTCGAAAGAGAAGAAAATGCGATTTTCCGAGCTGAATAAAAGATGGCGCAGATGTTTGAGACTCCCCACTCGCTTAGTTAAAAGAACATTCTTATTAAAAAAGGAAAGAAATTAAAAGCATGTTGTTTTCATTCTTGTTATGCGTTGGCAAGGCTTACAAAAGCTCCCATTATTTTAAAATCAATAGAAATGTTCTAAACCCAATTTTCTCATTACACGTGTTGTATTTAGGCTCTAGACCATGTTTCAGACTCATGCTGTTTACACATGGTTACCAAGAAATGAAATAGTGAACACATCACCCGTTAAAATGGCACAGAAAAATCCATGGCAACCGCTACAGCACACTTTAACCAGTGGGGTCCTGAAGCCTGTGAAAGGTGGACCCCTGATGCTATTGCATTTCAGGGTTTCAGAATGAGCAAAAACACCAGACGACCAATCACAGGTAGAGCATTGTGTTGGGCCAGGTCCAGGCTACACAGTTTTCAGTAAACTTGTATATAATGACAGGTCTGTTTAATGTTGTGGTTAAAATAGCAATGGAGGCCTGCTACATTAGTTTGTGCCTGATGAAAAACAGGCAGACAAAACTGTCATTCTGTATTAGATTTAATATAAAACTATTTAAAATATAAATGATTAAAAGGATTAAAAAAAAAAAAAAAAAAAAACAGCAAGTTAACACTGATTTTTTAATAAATAAATTGTATCTAATAGCAGGGAATATAAAGAATGTTATACTGCTTCTGCAGATTTTTATTTATTTATTTATTTTTTCCCGGGAGCCTCTGGGGACCCACACAACATTAAAAGTTAAAAGTCCAGTGTTTAGATCTACCACTGCTCCCATCCCGAAAAACCCAAAGACATATTCCATGCTGAACATTTGTAATTCACAGCTTCATAGCCAACGCCATTGCAGTATAACCTTGAAGTATCTTCTTTCTGAGCTTACTGTACTTTTGAAACAACAACTTGCCTAAATAAATGACAACAACTAGCCTAAATAAACGACATCTCGAAACTGTAAGGACATGTCCTTTAAATTCCTGGATCTTAATGGATAAAAGAAACATTTTATAATTTAACCACGCAGGCAGGCAGGCAGGCTTTATTTTCTTCCGAGATGGAGAAAGTGGGTGGATAATAAGAGAAACCAGAGAGGTTTGTTTTATCCAAGTAAGTCCTTGACATCTTGCATATGGTGAACATACAGTACTTTGCTCCTTTACATCTTTGAGCTATAACTCATTTAGAGGGACAAATAAGATATTTCACAAAGTAGTAAGTCAATCATCACGCACAGTTTAACACCGTGCTCTATTTGGATGAGATCAAAGACCATTTAGAACAACATTACTTGGCTGGACAGAGCCACCATGTTGAGACAAGCTGTCTGAATTCCTGCCCTGTGGATGCTTCCATTAGGACAACAGCTTATAATTTGAATGATCTAAAATATACATTTTGCCACTGTTAATTAAAATTGGGTCTACTTTTAAATATTTCTACCATAGGTGAACCCCATGTTCCCATTTCTCCCTTTTAATGACATTATGGACAAAATCAGTCCGGCTCATTCTAAATGGATTGTATGCAATGTATCTTTTTCAATTTTGTCAACACATCTACAGAAAATCACACTCTTTGGATGAGCATAGCAGCAAAAAAAAAAAAATTCAGCCAGATATGTTGTTTATTTCAATGTGTTAACAACATTAGTTTGAGAGTATGTCTATGGTGATGATAAATATTCTGTCCATTAGATTTTCATTTTTTTTGTTTGTATTTAATTAGATCCTGATGTAACTATCACTAATTTTCCCAATACTGTACACAAATATCAGTGTGTGAAGTACACTAAATAACTAAATACCATGGTTTAGGTTGTGAGCTTTCAGGCCATCGACATATATAATAAACTATAAATGAGAGATTTTGCAAACCAAAAATGAAAGCATCCCCAATAGCATACAGCGACAATCAGTATTTCACTCTCTTGTTGCTGTGTCTCTTGGAGCTTCCCGACTGTCTATAGAAAAGCTTATCCTCCTCCCAGTCTAGGTTTCCCTTCCATCCCATCAGGCAGAGGTCCATATGGCAGTCTGACAGACTCCATGATGAAAACACCCTCCAGCTACAGAATTCTGCCAGGGCAAACATTAGGAGATACGCCCACCCAGCGTCACAGTCCGGCGTTACTACGTGCTGCTGCAACATGAGCCACAGTAAAATACAGCGTATGTAGTGTATTCACTACATACGCTACACCCATATAATTCCAGCAAGAGTATTTATTTTCTCTTATTCTGTAATGATTACTTTTGAGTCAACTGTAATTCTTCATGAATACTTTATGTGAAGATACCTGGTAAGCAGATTTGAGATTTGCTATCTTCACTACAAAAAATCAGAGCGACCAGTATCGTGAACAAGTAAATCACGTTGACCTACATCCAATGTTTGCACATGTAACAGACGGAGAGATGCTTCCATATATCCCCAGATTCTGAAAAGCTTTTGCTAAAGAATGGGCTAATTCACTTTTCAATTAGTATGTCAGAAACATACATCCACACCACAACTGTAAATTCTAAATTAGAGCCATCAGTATGATCAAAACAGTTGATGACCATGACATAACAGAGAATAGTATAAAATAAACATTAGTGGTTTTTTTCAACATATTCTCCATATTTCTTTATTCTCCTATTATAGGAATCTTTCAGCATTTACTCACAAATGCTTACCAGGAGAAAAAAAAATGTATCTTCTAAAACAGGGCAGTGTATCCACATAACACTCCCTCCTGCAACAATGCTGGTGCTCCGATTGCAAACCAGCATTGTTGCAGGAGGGAGCGTGATCTGGATATACTGTGAGCCTTGGAAGAGATTTTTTTCTCTCCTGGCAAATGCACCAGAGTAAATGTTCAGAAATGTATTGCCCAGTTTCTGATGTGTGATTAAAAATTTCAAGAGTCAGCAATAATGTTTAAAAATGTAACACTACAATACAAACAACTCGGTACACAGCAAACGGTAATAATGTGTTTCTTGTAAACTTGGTAATACGGTAGTACCCAATTTAACTTTCATCGTGTTGCCCAGTTCTTTTTTCAGAAGAACAACCATTACTGCTGAACCATACGAGTTTTTATGTGCAGGGCATCCCTCTTCATCAGAGTAACAAGGTCTCACTGCATTGCATTTCACTCTGATCAGAATGCTTCCACACACCAGTGACAACACTGCTTCAGATGTGCACCGACCAAGTCAAATCTGGAAAGTAGGTCAAAGTAGATAATGGCCCTTTGGCCAGACGCAGCACACAGTCTTACAAATAAGGGCCGGCCTTACGCAGTTTCAAAGACAGCTGCAAACCCTTACCTCTAGCTGACAATGTTACGATTGGGCACCGATTCATGTTTTAGTCTATAATCCAGTCTCATTAAAGAGGTATTAGACAAAATGTACTTCAAGGTCTGTTAAGGAGACACTGAATTGACACGAATTACAATAACTAGTATAGGTTTTATTTTCAAAAATGTAATAAAGATGTTTGCTTGTTGTGTCTACCAAATCAAGGAGGGGCAAATTCTGTTTCAGTCAGTCCCCTTTCTTCAACCAGATGGATCAGTAGCTGACAGGACACAGGAATCTCAGACATTGTGTACATAACACCATCTAGCTCATTGTATTTTAAAAACATGTTGAAAAACCGCACATTTTGTAAATTTTTAGGCTCTCTCTTGATGGCAGCAAAATACAAAAGAGCAAGGGATAGAACACTGCCTACAGTTTCTGTGTAATTGGTATTGTACTGTAGATCTACAGCGTATTAAACTTTAAATGTAACACTACAGTGTTTTTCCATTATTTCTGTTTATACTGTATGTATAACACGCTTTAAATAAAATATATTGTTATGAAGCAAAATACAATAACTGACCTGATTTCACAGAAAAAACAACCCCATAAAAACAGTTTTGTTTTTTTTTGGTTAGTCTGCTGCATGTATTAAATACTGTTGAGCTTTGTGGATGACAGATGCATTTAATTTGAAAGGTATTACAGTACCTGCTCATGACGAGACGTAAGATATGTAAATATAATATTAACTTTAGACCTGCAATATAACATTTAAAACATGCATTCTCTAGTCTAGTGCCAACACTCCAATTTCATAAAAGATTCATTCATCTGAATAAGGAGGTTTGCCACGAGCGACATTCCACGCTTGCCGTGCAAAACTCGCTTGAGTCGTTAAAACTGCTTCTTTACTGAACGCCGAAAGCAGCATCTGCCTTAAGCCGGATCCAGGAGGATATTCAGATGAAAATGTGTTGCTTGCCTTGAGTTGTACAGGCTACAGTGTACGATTTGTTGCAGATGAGACACAGGTTTACCAAGGTTTTCAGTGAAAGCAAACTCTTTTTCCCCCAGTCTGGTTTAAAGCCTCATACTTTCGTTTTAGTCATGGAGGGTTTACTCAATGCCATTGTCTCCATGAAACGAACAAGCATTTAATTCAAAATTATGAAATTAGCTTTCAACTGCACATCCGGCTTCGAAATACGCATGCGCCAGCAAGTGGTGTCGAAAGTCAACAAGTGACGAAATATCCTTGAGTGAACATTACTGTAATGCTCTTTTTGCAGGTATCTCCTCTAAGGTTATCAACAGGTTACAATATGTTCAAAATAGTGCTGCCTGTATTCTCACTAAGACCAAGAAACATGAGCATGTATCTCCTGTCCTTGCTTCTCTCCACTGGCTGCCAGTCAAATACAGGATTGATTTTAAGGTTTTATTACTAACTTATAAATCCTAACATTCTCAAGGCCCTGCCTATCTTAGGGATCTCGTTTTATTTTTTCTTCAGTTCATTCGAGCCGCAAAGCGTGCGTCACCCAGCGTTTCACCGGGAGCCGCACTTGAACTGCAAAAGAGCCACATGCGGCTCACCAGCCACGGTGTGGCCACCCCTGTATTAGTTGAAGAAGCCATTTCGGGCAGCAGTGTGGAGTAGTGGTTAGGGCTCTGGACTCTCGACCGGAGGGTCGTGGGTTCAATCCCAGGTGGGGGACACTGCTGCTGTACCCTTGAGCAAGGTACTTTACCTAGATTGCTCCAGTAAAAACCCAACTGTATAATGGGTAATTGTATGTAAAAATAATGTGTAATTGTATGTAAAAATAATGTGATATATTGTAACAATTCTAAGTTGCCCTGGATAAGGGCGTCTGCTGAGAAATAAATAATAATAATAATAATAATAATAATAATAATAATAATAATAATAATAATAATAATTATTATTATTTACTGCAGTAACTAATAATTCAGACACAGTAAACTTGTCATTAACAAATAACATGCATCCCCCACCACGGCAGTACAAAATTTGTTTCTTCAATATTATGAAAAAGTAGATCACCAAGACCTGCATCCACTGTATGCAAAAATGTAAAATTACTCCAAAAACAATCTGTCAATTACTGCCGTATCTGCAAAATACTAGGGGCACTGCTTACAAAAAAAAATTAAAAATAAATAAAAAATCATCTCTGGAAACAGCAATATATAGTTGAACGAGTGCAGTGATTGGTACTGTATAACAGTGACCTGTTTGATGTGTCTCTCTAAAATGCATAGAGCGGGGTTCATTTATTCAGGGTACCCCAACCCTCATTTAGGTTTGAAGGCATTTCCCTCAAAAATCAATATTTCTCATCACAGTTTGCTTGTTTTGTTTTTTGGGCTGCTATAAAAAAAAACAACCAAACATCATCTATGGTTATTTTTTCAGACTGAAGGAGCTCAACCATTTGCTAATGAACTGTGTGCACTGTGTGCTGCAGTGCTCTCAGGTTTATGTAGTGTTGCACACATTGTCCCGTCTGGAAGCCTTGCAGTCAGTGGTTTTCAGCAATAGCCCCCCCCCCCCCCCCCCATTGTTAAGTTGCCCTATGCTGAAATGTGAAGCAGAGCATTGAGGCGACAGTGACAGCAGACACTTGCCTTGTACATGCCGATGCCGGGGTCGATGAGGAACGTGCGAGTGGACGTGGAGGGCTGATTGTCTGAGAGCGGATTCAAGGATTTCTTGCCATTGTTGCCGGAGCTGGAGCCGCCGACGCTGTCTTCGTCTTTCTTCTTGCCTTTAGAGTCGGGAGCGTCTGCCTGCGAGCGGATCAGAAGCTGCACAATGTCGTTGAGTCCCACATTGTAGTCAAACAGAGTCTGCCCATCTTCCATCTTAAAAACAAGAAAACAACACCACTTACTCAGTATGAAGGAAATCCAAACTGAAGTGTCTCAACCCTTTCCCAATTTTGTTGCAGTTAAAAGAAATACAACAACCGGTTTAAAAATGCCAGTAAATGAACTATAATAAATATCATCTAGAATGCAGTCATAACTGCAATGGTTGTTTCAATTTATTGGTTATTAAATAACTATACTTCAATAGGGGGCGGGGGTGGCTTATTTATTATGTTACAAAAATGTATATATTTTTTTCATGCAAGGATTATTTTCCAGACTGCCCTGGTCTTTCCTCCAACGTCCTCGTTACATGACCTATAAGAGGGACAGATTATCTGGTTGTAGGATTAATGGAATAACACAACAGAAGGACTTGTAGAAGACAGTTTCAAAGGCTGTTAGAAAATCAAGGATGTTAACAAGAATGGCAAATAGCAATGCATTGACTAAATGTATTACATTTGTCCTTTTAAGATCCTTCTAGTAATAGCAACGTCCCACACAGTCTTTGTGGTGCATAGGGTGTTTGTAAAAGGGGGTTAGCATCCACGTTGAATCACATGGAGGTTTTTCTGTGCAATAAGGATCAGGCAACGGGTTTATTACACACTCATTAAAATAAACCAAAAGAGAAAATCATTGCTTCAAAAGAGGACAACACGATACCACAGCATGCTGGTGCTTCAAACAGGTTACACAGACTTTCAAAACAAAATGAAACACTTTGAAAAGACCTCTCAAAATAGAACGTTGCCTTTTCCACAAAAAATAAAAGCAGCGCTATCCCCCTAAAACGAGAAGTCCAGCAGACACCAATACTACTCACTAAATACTACTGTACATGTTTGGCGGTCTTGACAAACCAATACTCTATTATTCTTAGTTTAATTTAGGAACAGCTCCTACAAGACTACTAATCCTGGCCAGTGAATTCTACCCCTTCTCTCGTACAGAAATAAAGACGCAAACGCCACTCGCTTCTGACCTTGCAAATGAACACTCTGCTTTATTAAAATCAGATATCCTATCCAATGAATCATGGTCTGGACACAAACCCCATCTTAATGAACAACAACAGGCCATGAGCATACAATACAAAAGGAGGGGTTATAAAAATATAGTGGTCCCTACTTATTTTGCCACCTGAAATACTGAAGGTAATGAATTTGTGTAAGACACTTGCACAGTATTGTACTACATGTACAAGTTACTATACACTTTTCCTAAGTGTGACAAAATATGAGAATTATCAAAATCATTAATTTTATTCCTCAACTGTAAAACAGAAGCATGCACCACTGTTTAAGGCAACATGCATTATCTCGTTATGATACATTCCACCAACAGTGTGGCCGTGTGTTATAAGCAGGAGTCAAACAATGCATTTCTATTGAACATCCCCAACAGCATTTAAAAAAAAAAACTTCAATGTGTGTTTGTGATGGAGAGAAAGAAATCAAAGCTGTAAAATGTCCCTCCCGACCAGAAAGGCCACAGTGTAAGGTTGGTAGTACACTTCCCCATAGATGGGTTGACTCGACGGTGAGCGGAAACAGGATGTCGGCCATCTTGGAGGAATATTTGTGTAACTGAGCAGCACTGCCAAATGCATATTGGTTTGCTCAAATACAAAATGTAATGGAAATGTATTCCTGGTTTCCGAGACAGATTTCCTACCTGCGAGAGGCTAAAGAATGTTCTTAAACCTCAGGAAACTGCATATTTCCAAGTATAATTCTCAGTGCTCTGGAGCGACAATGCTCCCCGTCAACCCCTGGAGATTTCCCATTGTACTATATCATTTAGAGGATGGAGAATGCAGCATTTCCAGCACACACTAAAATATGTATTCTCACAAAACGGTTTGAAGTAAGAAGCAACCTTTTCTCACATGGAACCAACAAAACATGAAAACAGCATTTTACTGACATGAAATCATTCTGTAGCATTAAACTTAATTTAACTGGTTATCTAAGAGACTGTAAATTGGTGGCAGGCTGTACCTTGAATTGAAAAAAACAAAAAGAATCAGGGCTGCTGGTACAAACATGTTATAGCTTTGTTCAGGCGACGTCTAAATCAGATTTGATTGTTATTGCTTACAGGCATGTATTTATTAACTTAAGAGACCTTTCCCCAGCCCCCCCAAGTCACTGTTAAGCCAACCGCTTTGCAGTCATTTTAAAACCGACACAAAATGGCCTCTCTCCAGAACACAAAATAGGTAATAGAAACGATAATAGACTGAACCTCAACACTGAAGCACAGTTGACATCTTGCTACATTTCTTGGGAAGAACGACAGTTGCATTGCGGTTACAATTACCATCACCATTGTGTGTGTGATTGGGTGGGGGTTACTGGCAGGCTTGCTGGGGTTTCTTATTACTAGTAAAAAAAAAAAAAAAAAAAATCTACTGCCAGTAAAAAATCCAAAAGACGGCTGCAGTATTTAACATCAAATATTTATAGTTTATTGGCCTTAAGGTTTAGAGAAAGAGAAAAGGGTAGTTATAAAAAATAAAACCCTACTGGCTGCAACATCATCCTTTTTATAATTATCATTGTTGCACTGTATGCGACTTCTTGAGAGGAAAACTAAACTATATAATTGAAGTAAAATGACAAGTTGTGTTTATTTTCATTTATTGATGGCACTCTGGTGAGCTTGTAACTTCCTTAGAATTTGAAAGTGTACCAATAAATAATTCCTGTAATAACCGTTATTCAACAGTACTGTTTGGGTATCTTGTAGAATGTGGCAGGGGAAACTCAATTTTAGCCTCTTTGCGGAACACAGATTTTAATTTTAATTTTTTTGTCTGAGAATTGTTTTTATTTTTATTGCAGAAAACTAAGATCCATGATTAGGCAGTGAAGATAGCCTTAATACAAGTTATATCTTTACTAACTTTTCTTGAGCTCTTTGCAGTGCTTTTCCTATTTGTTCCTGATGTGTCTGATGAGGTGTATGATGTTTATGTTTTAACTGCAATAAACCACCTGCATCCAAAGCTATTTTTGTCTTTACTGGTGAAGTTAGGTGAGAAAAGAGCGTAGTACTCGAGACCTATTTTGTACAGGATGTTGAATAAAAAGAAGTTCAAATGAAAATGGCCATGACTTTCATTGTTGTTCATAAGAACACAAACATAGCATTAACCATTACATAGCTTCATTACGATGTTTGCGGTAGTACAGCGGAACAGGAACGGTGCCAATACCGTAATGTACTTAAACCGTGGGAAAGCTCAAACAGTATACCAACCCCTACAGTTACATTAACTCCAAACAGTAAATGGCACCAATTCTTTATGTATACTGTACTTTGGCTTACAATCTTAGTAACAGAAGCACAGGCTCTACCAGCGTTTCCTTGTTTGTAGTGTACAGTTGTGAGGTTTCAATATATCGCTTTGTGGCGAGAGTTTCCAAAGATGGAGGAGAGCTTTCTGTGCCTTCCAGTAGTACCAAAAATCAGATGAAAATATCCAGACAGTTTCATTGAAGGGAAAGCTGGCACCAAACAGAATCATAAGCAAAAGATAGGAGCAAAAATACACGGTTATGGAACTGAAAGACAAACCTTTCTGTTTACTGTGCAAACACAAGTTTGAGTATTCCTCGTACTGGTAAACGGAAGCACCTTATCTCCACAAATCATACTGGTTTTGCAGATACATTTCCACTGCAGTCTCCTGAACAGGATGTTATAATTGCCAGCTTGAAACAGCTGATCACTCGGCAAGCAACCCTAGAGACATCCATGATTGAAACCGAAATGATTACATTGGCTAGCTTTTAGGTCGCTTGGCCATTTGCAAAGAAAAAACTACAATTTTCTGATGTTGAATTAGTGAGAGATTGCATTCTCCAATCCACGAAGATTCTTACAGCTGATAAGCCGAAGCAATTTATAGCTCAACTGTAACACAGCCACGTGCAGGGTCAAATGTGCTGGGTTTGCTTAAACTTTGTCTGCCCAGTTCTACTGCCTTTAGCACTGCGCTCAATGAAAGCACTGACATTTGTGATGCAGCACAGTCGAGTGTCTGGGTTCAGATCAGGAAAGCTTTCAGATATTGGCTTCATACTCTGCTGTGTAACAATTCTCCCACACATACATACATACATGCAGGCACGTATTGTTCCTCATGAGCTTATATTTGCAATAATGAGTTAGCAATGTTTCAAAAGCATAACCACATGTGCTACATATTTAAAAATGTTGAGGTTTTTAGCATCCGATTTTCATAGTAGGTATCAAAAGCATGTCTAAGCAAAGAGGAACAAATTCAGATCATTTTGATGTGAACGTATGCATGTGAGAGCCATCATATTGTACTCATTGTATTAACATGTAGAATAATATAGGATATATTTCCCATGATGCCTGACTTATGGGACACCTTGTAGTTTAAAACTGAACAGGATTGTGCAACACTGCAGCTTTGCTGGGGATTATTCATAGGGCAATGCGAGAAGCATCACGTTGCCTCTGCACGTGGTGTCCCTGCTCTAGCGACTGAGAGAATACACTGGTGCCTCATTTTCAGTGTGGTCCAGACTCAGTCGCTTCTATTCACTAGTCGTCAACAGCATCAACTCCGAGTCACAAGTTCACCTTCAACTGTGACCAAAAGCAATTCTCAACCACACGCTATGTGGAAACATACAGTACAATGAGATTTTGTGGTCTCAACCCACTTCCTTGTAAACAGGTGTTTGTATTTCTAAAACAACTGTAACAACTGCCTCTCATGTGTGGTCTCCTAGAAATGCTAACATATAGACAGGAGAAATGGAGGCAAACTATTCTTGCTTGAAATTATACAACCTTTAATAGACACATTTACAAATGCTAGTAAATTGCGACAACACAATAAATCCATATTGAAGTGGAGGCAAAATAATATAAACAGGTTACTCTGAAATTAGGCTGTACATTATTAAGTACAGGTATGTGGCATAGTTTAAAATTATTACAATGCTCAAGGGTGTTTCAGCCAATTGGAGCAGAGATATCCATTAATGTGTTATGTAGAAACAGCACAAATCCTACCCAAACATGGTAAATGTAGCCTTGACCATGCAGATATACTGTTAAACGTGTAATTACAGCCATGAAGTCATACTACCCCAGATGAATCTTGCATCGCAACTGAATTACACAGAACTTGTGTTACACACAGCACATCTGTGACAAAGAACCATAAACTTGAATATCCAAATCACTGCATAAATGAAATAATTGAGCAGCATTACCGGATAACTTCAAGAATGATTACACACTTTCTGAATCAATGCTGGACAGATGTAAATATTGTTAGTAGCTAGGTGCTGCTACTTGATTATTCCACATACATACACACACTACCCTCCAACTGGGACGGATGCAGAACAAACTGGGTCGGACAACAAACTGGGTTAATTCTTCCACAGGAAAGAAAATGCTTTTCTGCAGTGAAGGCGACAGCCAATACTGGTTCTTTAAAACACTTCATGTCACAAACAAGTGGTCCGAGTGTGGTATATCTGTAACTTCAAAATCACACAACCATAAATACCGAGATAAATATTCAAAATCACATTTGTCCGTGAATGCAGTGCTCCATAGCTGATATTGAAAATATCAGCTCTTTATTAGTTTATGACAAAACGCAATCTGGAAAATATGACAATGCTCCTAATTGCTTCCTGAGAGATATAACAGTGTTTAAAGAGGTCACATCCTAGCAGAAGCATTCCTGTTTGGCTCACACAATGACGTAGTGGAAATCAAGATTGAAAGGGGGGGGGGGGCGTGGCACTACTTACATTATGCATCATGCTGCGCAGAATGAGAACTGCTGGAGAAAACTAAAGGTATTTGGCCAACACTGTACTGTTTTACTAAATCTGATAACTTTCCATTAAATAACAAAATAGCACACTTGCATGCGATACCAAACAAGCAGTAGTTGCTTGGCACTACTGCTAGAGCACCGTTGCCAGGAATCTCCCAGGCAGATTAAAAAAAAAAAAAAAAAAACACACCATAATACAACGATAGTAACCTTCAGGCTTGGACGCTGAGAGCAATGAACTACAAATAATTAAACGCTACCACTTGCTTCCTGTTGAGGTTTTGGAACAGAAAGGCTACAAACATGTTTCTGTTACCTGAACCAGTTTAAATTGTGCCATTGTATTGACCATTGATGATGTTTCCTTTCTTCTCTTGATTCAGTGCATGGTAAGCATACACCGGACTATCATGAAACGGTTAAATGTATCAACATTCCAACATTTAAGTCAGTACAGGGCCATTCTAAAATGCTTGCTTTTTAGCCCCTCGGTTGCAAAACATTGATACAGGGTAGGATACAATGAAGAAATTAGTCATTGTGTCTGATATTTTTACTTTCTAGATTCTAGATATTTTCACAAAGTTTTAGTTAAGCCTGTGAAGGTTTCAGGTATGTTATTTTGGAAAATGGCTTGGATAAATTAAATGCTGTGACTGACTAAACAAGTTCACATGACTGTGCAGGGTCAACAGCTTTGAAAAACAAAACAAAAAACACTTTGCAGCCATACTGACTGACTTGAGGCCAAATAGATAATCAAAATTTTATAGTCAAACACTATCAGAAATTAAATATAATTGTTAACAAAAATAAATCATTTGCAGTGAATTTATATATATATATATTTTTTTTTTACAATCTCAGTATCTTCATCTCCTCGGCCACGGCAATAGATCCTGTAAAGCCCCGGGCTCAAGTACCAAATTTAACCGGACTGCAGGATCTCAAAAGGGTGGAGATCGGTTGAGTTGGATCTTATTAACAAAAGGGAATGAGTATATTTATAAAAAAACAAAAAACACACACACACACACACACACACACACACACACACACACACCACCACAACAACAACTTCTGTGGGTTCATATTTGGAAGAATATGGTACACAAAGTTAAACACATTACAGTAATTGCAGAGATCAGTGTATATTGTAATGCAGTGCGTAGTTTTATTCAGGTTGACTGATGTGACATTCTGCATGCCTGCCTCACTGACTGACTGGGAAACCAGGGGAGTTAAACTAGTGTTGAGAAGAGATGTAAGCAGCACGTTTGGCGGAATACAAAATAAAAGGTGCAGAGCTGATTATTGTACTAAAGAAACTACTTATCAAAGTGTATCAAAACGTGTAAATAAGCAGTTATATTTTTAGTTTTACAAACTGCACTTTTTAAAAAAACAAAACAAAAAAAACCTGTATATCAAAAAAATAAATGCATTTACTCAACAATATGTTTTTTCCAGCAAATATACAGCTTCTAAAAGACAAAGTATATTAACTAATTTTGCACTGGTGGAAGAATACAATATATAAAAAGAGAGAGGTCAGACTGGTGTGACCTTGGTGTGGGGAGAAAGGGTGGTGACTTATTTTCTAACTGATGATGTGTTATTAATTTACTCATGTCATCTGATTTAAAATTAAATGTGTGTTACCTGAAGATTATTCAGGTTTCTTAGAAATGTGAGTTGGGGGGAGAGGAGGTTAGGTTAGGTTAAGGTTTCATTTTGTTTCAAAGCAAACAAAAAATATGACCTTCCTGAAATTTTGCACAGACAAACCCGAGACCTTGACCTTTTCTTGATAATTTGAGATTTTTATTTTTGTGGCTTCACCCCGTGGTCAAAGGTCAAAAACTGTGCAAGGTGTGACTTCCTTTTGTTTTCTTCCAAATGTACCCAAGGGTGTGTTCACACTGGGTCCGCTTAGGGGATTTGGTTCACACACGGTACATTTGGTGTGAAGTGTGAACAACAAAGTCTGCTTGGGAAACAAACCGTACCGAGTCCACCTGAACAGAAACTGTATCAATGTGCTCAGCAAGTTAATAGAGTAATTGCGTAAACTGCATTATTCTCCTACTGTAGGCATTCAATAAACATATTAATTAATTAGTGAAGTGCTCCCCCACTTTCTTATAATCCCTGGCAGTTTTTAAGCATGAAGGCATAACCGATTAAAATGGACCATGCCTACTAATGTTAAAACTGAATCCATTTATTCCAAAATTTTTAAAGCAAATCTTAGTGGTTATTTCTCTTCTTTGACGATCCACCCTTTACCCAGAAACAAAAAATACTGCAGTGTCCTCAAAAAACATTCTTGAAAAGGGGTTGCTATGGAGACGAGTACAGTATAATTCTCTCACAGTGGCCGTTTTTCGAAGACCTTCAAAAAAACACGATTTATGCAAGTGCTTTCGTTTCTGCAATTCAGAGAAAAATATATACAGCCTATATGTAAAAACACATATTCACTTTCCAGTATTAAAAACACTTAAAAAAATAAAATAATAATAATAATTAAATAAATAGATTGGTTTCACATACCCTGATTTTCCATAATCTTAGACAGGAATGTTACCTATAGTACTTATTTGTGTTCGTCGGGGTCTGTGAAACCAGCTGTTAATGCTTGCATACAGTAAAATATCACCTTCAGATCTGTTGTTTGTGACGCCAAGTATCCAGTATTGTCTATGTTCCATGCCCTGTATATAATTTATAAGCCTAGTCCAGTATTTCCTTTGTCACATCAGTGTTACAATTCTAATAGCGAGGCACTCAAAACTGCAATATTAAGTCTATGGTTTAGAATCGAGTGATGCCGCAACTCTGGGCAAATTACGCTCAGGCAGTTATCTATGCTATTACTCGGAGAGCAAAATGTTATATTGTCATTTACAGCCTTAACTGATATTAGCTGCAGCAAAGGAACCGTCTCAGTATCATGCAAGCTGACTGCAATGACATTTCAAGTTGTAAACAGTACTTTTAGCCAGCAATGTCTTTATATTAAGACTCTCATAGAAGCATTGGTAACTTTACCACAGAACCTTGCAAGTCATTTAGTTATTTTTGTCCAATTGTAAATCACAAATACAAACACATGGGAAACTCACTTGGTGAAAAACATGTACTTGTATAGTCGTGCTTTGAGTCGCATCAGTCTCATGTCAGCTTTGTTTTCTGTTGCTTGACTTATTGTATTACGTACTATTGTTGAAAATATAATGACAAAAAAAGAATGTGCGCTCTTGTCATACGATAGGCCAGCTAGAATCAAACTCGCAGCGTTTTCTGTAATTAGCATCATGCCTAATAGAATATATGGAAGGCAGTATTTTACATTATTGTAATTTTTATAATACCCTGAGCATAGGATAAATGTGCCAATACAGTAGCTGTGTCAATTTGCCAAAACTGTTCAGATGATGGAAGTTTGCCAGCTTATGAGAAGGATTAAGCTATACATTCACTGTGGGCATCATTTGGATGCGAACTTTAAGCAAACAAAGGAAGTACAAAAGCAAAGCCTGAATTCTTACTAAACCAAAGTCTGCTAGCTTATAAAAGCCCAGAACACACTGCCCGCATCTCAATGGAAGAGGTTGCGTCACAAAAAAAAAATATATATATATCTTTCCACACACTGCCCAATGAAATCACAGGAAGGGATGCACAATGTTTTTTTTTTTTTTTTAATTTAGTAGTCGCCAATTGTTTTTATCATTTTTCTCCCCAATATGGAATAGCCAATTATTTTTAGGCTCAGCTCACCGCTACCACCCCTGTGCTGACTCAGAAGCGGCGAAGACGAACACACGCTGTCCTCCGAAGCGTGTGATGCCAGGACAACACAGCACTGGGCAGCTTACAGGCAAGCCCTCAGGTGCCCGTCCAGACAAGGGTCGCTGGTGTGCGGTGAACCGAGGACACCCTGACCGACCTAAGCCCTTTTTATGAGAGAAAAAAAGGCAAGCACATCATTCTGAAATGCCTCGCTTAAACAGTGCCCAACTTGCTGTAAATGTTGTGTAGTGATTTTTATATAGTTTGTATATAGTATATATTTTTTGTTGCGACTGTGTGGAATGTAATAAGAGAACCAAAAACGGCGAGTCTTTTTCCCTTTCATTTTACGACACCATTTCCACATTTGTTTTATTTGAAGTGTTTAAAGTTAAATTTCAGTTTTTGTTTGGTTTCGTTCAGCTACAATAAGGCACAAGTAAACCTCATGTTATTACTTTATGAAAACAGGTCTATGGCCACTGTTTACTGTGAAGAAACGGCAATGGCAAGAAATTAAAAAAAATAATAATAATAATGGTCACGCTAGCCTTTAAAAATGTGCATTTGTAAAAAGCAAACCATCTCAAAATCTGTGTTTTCAACCATAACATCTGCATATTGCATCAACATAGTTATATTATTTTCTAATGTAAGTATTTCAGATTAACAAAGGTTAACATGCAAAACAGTACACAGTATAAATAATGGTAGTAGAAATAGACAAAGACAAGCTTACCATGAAATGTTTTCTTTTGAAAATCCCCCCCATTCACGACATAAAAATCAGTGTTGTAGAACATGTACCAGTGTCTCTGCGGGTGGCTGTCAACATCACAACTATTTACAGTTTTGCAGTTTAAATTTTCCTTTTAGCACACAAGTCAAAAAATGACTCGTGTTCTTTCCAAATCCAAATCCTTAATTCTCAGGAGCTTCCACTGAAATTGTCATGTTTTAGATGATCCTCATGTAAACGAGAGCGTTTGCTGGTCTGCACTCTGTTCTGACAGCTAAAACCCAGTTCTGCTGGTACACAAGATACAGGTATCGTAATTGCAATTGCTGCAAGTTTTGCAAAAGCAGGAAAGATATCAGAATAGTTCTCAATTAAAACCCTGCAGGCCTCACCCATGGTCTTAAAACCATGATTTTTGAGAATGCGTTTTATTTGTCCAAATTCTTGGCTGAGTGTCAACAGGTAAGATGGTCTGATACAGATTACTGATTTGCTCTAATACCAGGGACGTGCACAGTGCTACATGGGATACCGAGACCTCTGCTGCTTTTTTTTTTTTTTTTTTAAAAAGGATGCAGTGGAACAATTTTTACATGTTGCACTGCATAAAACTACTTCGTAATATAAACAAAATTACTGGATAGGGATGAAAAGGGGATCTGTTGCATTTTACATCTGTGTTTTAGAAACGCACTGCTGTTATTTTTTTGCATTTTATTAAAATGTCCTGCGTATATAACAACAGAGAATTCTGCATAAACGTGATCTGTGAAATGTTGTGTCAACTTTATGTACTATTTATTTCTGGAATTAACAAAACAACATTTAACTTGAACTGCTATTTGGCATCCGCTGTTTTGTAGTTAAATCACTGGGGTAAAGTAAGGCCTACACAACGTATTCTTTACTCCTAGGATATTTCTCTACTTTGACAAGTTACTGTAACGTCTTGCTGTAAAACACAGGCCATGCCCCCCTGCTATGCTGTCTCTGCCTTTCGTTCTGAACAATATAATGGCTTATTACTTTTTGAAAACAAACAAATATCCTAACGAATATTTAAATTATGAGCGGATATCTGAACATGAGAACCAGCATTTGTCCACACAAACAACAACACCACCACCACCATATACAAACCGAAGTATATTGAAATTATATATATTGGATAATTATTGTTTTGCTGAAAAAAAAAAAAAAAAGTGCAAGTAGCTATGACATGGTTCAAGTAGCAGAGATAGTGAACAAAACACAATCTTGAGAAGTGCATCAATTTCTGTTTTCATTTATTTTTGTGTAATACATTCTCACTACCTTACGTACTTCTGAGTTTTAACTAGTAAAACGTGTGCTTTCACAAAAGGGGGTTAGAATGTGTATGCTTAAAAACAGCATGCCATGTGTTTCCTGAATCGAGTGTCCAGCAATGCACCATAATAAAACTGTAAATCCTTTGCAACTGTAAATTTCAAGAACTGTGAAACTATATATTGTCTCTAACATTATGTACATGCAGCTGTTCATCATTGTGATGCAGAGCACTCTCCACTGCCTGACAAAGTTTCTATTTCGATTTTTTATTTCAAAGCCGCGTTGTTTGTACAGGTTTTGTAACAGCGGTTAGCAAACTACAGTTACGCAGACTGAACAATTAAATTGACCACTATCGTTATTAAACTCCAGCCATGGGTAAATCTTCAGCCAGTTTGCCTGAAAATCTTTCTCTTCACTGACATCGCTTACTTGTGCTGTTGTATCACTAAGGCTGTATCTAAGCCTCTAGTCTATGTATTAGTCAGTGGTGTGTATTAATCACAATACCCTGAATATATATATTTTTTTGTTTTTGCCAAAATTACCCTTTGTATTTCTTTATGAAAGCTTGTTTTTAAATTTTATTTTTTATACCACTTGTTTGAATTAAACAGTGAGTTTGTCTGAATTAATTTCATCAACATAATAGGCTCTCTGTGTTTCTTTTTTGTTTCATGAATATGAAATAGTCTTGGTGCCCGTGAATCTTCATGCCCAACGAAGGCAACATTGTCTTGCCCTTCATGACCTTAACTTCATGCCCTGCATTTCACTGACAATTTCGTAGTAAGCACGGTATTCACTCTGTGCTACACAGTTGTCTTCAAACAGTAGAATGGCCTCAAACACTTATTAGCTATGCCGAGATACTTCGCTGGATTTGGGTCAAAGACCCGACAGGCATTGAAAAATGCAGGTTGACAAAATCAGGCAGTAGAGTTGCACTGCATTTCAATTTTTTCAGCGCTGTCAATTGATTTAAAGTGTGAATGGCTACATTGCAAAGTAAGACAACCAAGCTAATTAAACCGTGAATAAGGTGGGTTTTTTTGGTTAAGGTGGAATTTCAGGTTGTGTTGGTAAAGTTCAATGTTCTCTATTAAAATCACGGAATCCGTGACCACCATAACTTAATCCCAGCCTTACTGATAAGCAACCAAGTAAACGTGCGATGTGACATTTGCGCAGCAGTTTCTGAAGGACCCTTAAACTGGTTACTAAGCAACCCGGCTCAGAGCTTTTATGATTTCAGTTAAAATGCCACAATAAACTGTGAGTGAAACACAGTATTATTTAAGAACTATTAATTGATTAAAAAAATTAACAGGAAAACACACATGGTACTGAAATACTACTTCATAAATGTTCAGGGAGTAGCCACCATTTATTTATGTAATAAAAAGTGTAGTATTATACCCCTTCAACGTAGCAGAACCTCCAAAATAGTAGATGCAGTCTGCACTAACCGATGCGAGGGAATCCCATCGCAAACCCGATGCGACTGAAAAATCATGTCGTTATTGATCACATTGGACAAGTCCAGGGCTTTAGAGAGAGAAAAATAACTGGATCAGGTCTCTTTGAATATGGGACACCTGTATCTGTTCCAAAGTTCTGCCAATTCATTAACATCACAAAAAGAAATACCACGCTAGCATTTGTAAATAAGCTTCAGGAGTGTAACTCGCTCTCACTGACCGGCTGGCTGCTGTGTGTAAACCAATAGCTCTGTGTCCTCCAAACGCCTTTAATGTGCCAGTTTCCAACAAGCTAAATGCAGGCATAAATTAACCAAGAACCAAAAGATTATTACCACAATAAAAAAGAGAGTGACTAGTAACAATGTATTAAGCTAATGAGGTCAGAAAATTGATTTTAAAGCAATGGTTAGCACGTATGTACAGTTTTAAACATACCAGTTCTATGAATGTTGCCTTTTTTTTTTAAATGAGGTTTCAAATTAAATGCTACCTATGTAAACTGATACATTTCTGTGCTGTAGGTTAGTTTCACTCCAATGGTCTTGCTTTAACCAGACCATGTGACCAACAGAACAGGAAGTTTTGTGTTTTTTTTAATTTAGAAAAAAAAAAATTAAAAATCCCCCCCAAAAATTATAAATAAATAAATAAAAAATAAATATAATAAAACTAGCAAAGAGACAAAATATTTTACACCTGGCAGTGTTATTGGTTGTTCAAAATGATAAGAAAAAACGTAATTGGTTTTACTGCCCTGGTATGTGCCCTTTTAACACAAACAGACACGAAACAAAATGCTATCGTAGGAAGTATCCAACGGCGCCACCCTACCAGAATCCAAAAATAGGTCACTATTCTAGTGCCTGTATCCCTGCCACTGCAAGCTTCCTTTACCTTATCATTTTAACTAGTGGAATACATGATTTTGTTTTTATTCTGCAAAGCCTCCTGCATTCCGCATTAAGTTTACAAATTACTGACAGTTTGTATTTGCAGTGGTTTTAGAGGAAGTGGAGTATTGTGAACAGATACAGAGGTAAACACAATTTTAGACCAAAATATGCTAAAAAAACGTGAAGGACCAGCCGAGGGTGACATCTCCTCAAGGAGCATTACCAGGCCGAGTCATGAGACCTTTCTTTCTGGAAGTGCCGTCACTCATCTCCCTACATCAGAAGACCTTTTTTTTCAGGGAGCTAAGAGAGCAGGGGAGCAGAATGGAACAGCCAGCTTACGCACTTAGAAGCCTGCGCCTTCAGAAAACGCACTGCAAAGCAAAACACTGCGTCAGTACTGGCTCTTCTCCAAAATGTCACTAGTGCGCCAACTGAAGCCTTGCTTTTGCAAGTATTCACATTTTGTAAGACGAGGTAAAATAAAGGTCACAAATCTCTGACTGAATCCTTGTTCTGGCAGAACTAGCCTCATCTCAGCTAAATTCTCCTTTCTCTGGTGAAAATCAGCAGTTTTTTGGTTTTAGTTTTTTCTAAAGCTCACCAAGTTGCTAAGCAACACAGGCACACAGTTACAGACACAAAATAAAACTCCCTGAAACAGAATAACCTAATTTCTCGCTACCAGACAACAGCGTGACTATCAGGTTTACAACACTCGGGCAACAGTGGATCAGTTAATGAATCCATTCAGTTTCCCCAGCAGTCCAAAAACAACTATGACAGCGAGAGCTCGATGGCTCGAGTCAGAACTGAACACCCATCCAGCTGTACAGCATTACACGCTCACCACTACAGCCTCAAAGCACATACCAGACGAAGGGTATAGCTATTACTTACACTATGACGTCTGGACAAATAAGTATTTTCAGTTTTAAAAAACTGAAGCACATTAACTGAAAATGATACAATCTTAAAAGTTATTAACCCAAGTACAGTCAACCCTCTTTATACCGCCAGCTAAAGGCCATGGGCAAAAACGGGCAATAAGCGAGGGTGGCGTTATAGTGAGAGTCAACAAAAAAAAACAACCTACACACACAACCTTCTATGTTTGCAATAAATACAAACGTTTTATTTTTTTTAGTTAAACAATTACAGTATCTCCAGGCCATTTTAATAAAACATTATTTTTTTTTTTAAACTACAGTACTAGTTCTACCAACGAATTAGGAAAGGTTAACTGCATAACTTTGTTGTTTTAAATTGGCCATGATTATTTTGCTGGTGCTAAAATGAGGGAAACTACAATGCTTATATTTACGTTTGCTTGGCTTGGGAAGTTGGGTGGGTGGCAGACTGGTGTGTGGCAGACTGGGGGGTGGCGATATAATGGATAAAAATAGCACTGTTTTATATTTGTGACATTTGTTCAGAGAGAATAGCTGGCGGTATGCGAGGGTGGTGTTATAAAGGGGGGGGGGGGGCATAAGAGGTTGTGTTGGTCTGGAATAGGTACTGCCTCTACAGCCATTTAGTGCAATAGTCCTGCAACACTAACAAATACCTGTTACACTGGCTGATATTGGAACTTCTACTATAGTAACTGCTATCATTTCCCAGGGCTTGACAACTGGCAGGCTGACCAATGGAGCAGTAGATGACATTGTGG
This sequence comes from Acipenser ruthenus, assembly GCF_902713425.1. NCBI lineage: Eukaryota > Metazoa > Chordata > Actinopteri > Acipenseriformes > Acipenseridae > Acipenser > Acipenser ruthenus. Next base: position 29,144,865 of record NC_081190.1, on the reverse strand, counting down.
CTTTAGCTCGTTGACAAGCTTCACACATCTGGAAGTGTAGTAGACGGTTCCAATGATTTCTTGACCGCTTGGTGGCCTGCAGGGGCAGCATCATGGAAGCCACATAAGAGGTTGTGTTGGAGTGGCTCCAGTATCACTATTGTTGCAACAACTAGGCCCTCTGGGTTCAGATAGTAGCATCTGTGTTGCTTGCCAACAATGACCCTGAGTCGAGGCCATAGTTGGGCATATCAGCGTAAGAGAAAATACTTCCAATCAGTAGGTTTCTTTCCACTTTCAACAGCTTCAATGATCTTGCAGATAACTGGGTCATCCTTCTGGAGTGTTTAATGGCTCTAATGTCATTTCCAATTCCATCATTGTCGCTGCAATACGGTCTACCTACACACAGGTTTGTAGCTGCCTGGACATGTCTGCATTTATATTTTCACACCCCTTTCTTGTACTTGTTGGTAAAATGAAACTCTTGAACTGCCACAGACCATTGTCGTAACATTCCTCCCATTTTCTGTGACTTAACCATTGTTGAAGCTGGTGGTCTGTAAGCAGACTAAAACACTGGCCGAGCATTTTACGAAGTTTTAAAAATGAGTGGCATGTAACATAGGAGTGAAAAACTAAAGGATTAAATAACGGAAGAATAAAGAAAAAACAAACAATTAAGGACTACAGTAGCTCTTAAACATCTCATTACAAAAATGTAAAAAAAAAAAAACAAACGCTCAAGCATTTTGGAAAGTAACCGAACACACTAATTTCATACAGTACATAAAAAGCAAAAGCCCCGGGAAAAAAACTAAATTTACATAAAACTTGAAAATAGCTAAAAATAAACACCGAAAAATAGAAGCCCTAATTATATACCACATTTCAGCACAGTGTAGAGAGTGACAAAGGCAATTTGGACATTCATGAGCTATATGACCATATCCTTGACATTCACAACACTGGGGGCCTCTGGGTATAGGTTTGTTGTTTTTTTTACAGAAGTTAAGTGTTCATATTGCTGCGCCATGTTTGCAACAGCTGCTTCTAATCGGGTTCCCATGAGGGCAGCAGTGCAGCCATGGTGTTAGCATTGGATATCACGATTATATGGAGGCATTCTTTTATCCAACAGCAATAACAACTAACCAAAACATGGTTAAAGTATGCAGTACCTATTGGTAAACAGACAATAAGCAGATATTATGCTTTATAGTAATCAATGCCAAAAATGTTAAGAAAAAAAAATATTTCCTTTTGCTTGAAGGTATGTGGTGCACAAAAGTATTGTCTTCCTCATAAAAGCAAACTTGTGTTTTTCCCTTAATGTTTCAGCTTTTACATAAAGTAACTTGTGCTAAGCAGGATTTTCCATTAGTTATCTGCAATATTAAATACAGCACAATATTAAAATACCTGAAAGAATATTCTGAGTGGGAATATCATAAAACCATTTCAATACATGAAATACACATGTACAGTACAATACGCCATCATTGACTTATTCAGATGTTCCTTTATGTATCAACATAAACAATCTGCTTCAGCTTCACTAGACTGTTCCTTCGATGACAGAGCCATATTTATAAAACTTTCCATCTGCTTTATCGTGGCAGTAATTGTGTTCACATGACAATATTTTATCCAGCGATTCATATATGATCGTGATGTTAGAATAACAAGCCATTGGAGACCAATTTTCTCATATTTTAGCATTTATCAGTAGCATAATTACCACGTACCTCTGACCACACAGGGAATAATGTGTGTCTTGTTCAGTCTAGCTTCCTAGTTTACTCATGTTTTTAACCCAGTTATTACACTGATAATTACTAGAATTGATTACACTTCATTTAACTTCTCTACCAAACTACAACATAACTACATGTTCTCCTACATTTATTAATTTCCTCTACTAGGGCAATTATTAGTTGCTATTGCATGATTGCTGTTACCAGTACAGAAACTATTATCCAAGTTATTAATTACTGTAACCATGCTGTCGTTAGGCTATAGTTATGCGATTGGCAGAGGTGGCAATATTAGCAGCAGCGTTTGCCACTATATTGAGCACTGCTCTTCCTCTACAAATTTCTCCCATCGACTACTCCATTTTTGTTTTGGTTGTGAACGGACTCGTTATTTAGCCCTTGTTTTTAGATTATTTTAGTGATCAAGACCCTGTTGGTGGATCATCCCATTATCTAATAAATGTGGGCGAGTCTTCAGAATGGGAGAATGAAGGTGGCACAGATGCAGGGTCACATTGAGATGGAATGGCACGAGCCCTGCCTCCTCCTCAGGAGTTTGAACCCCTGGAGTTATAGATGTGGTTCTATCAAGAGCTTGAGCTCTCAGTTGATGGGCTCCATTTTCACAGAAGCAACTGCAATGACTTTGTCGGTAATATCCTGCCACATGTTTTCTGGATTGCCTCGGATACCATTCTCGTTCCAAACAATTGAGCTGCAGTGCCAATTACTTCATCTTCTAAAACGGTTGGGTCCTGGGGACTAAACAGAGGCTTTCACAGACTTTGTCAGAAGTCATAACGTCACAATGTAAACAGACGCCAAAAAATAAGGGCACAGCTCATTTGCATATAGCTAAAGATCAAATCTTAAGTAAAATCCTGCTCGTATTTTTTTTTTTTTCCCATTGGCCGAAAAGCAACACTTTTAAACAAATGGCCATTAAAGTCATAGTTTTATATGTTAATATAAGCTTGTTTACCACAAAAGGGGGAAGAGATAAAATGCACTCCATCAAAACATAACCAGCATTGTCATGTAAATTCAAAGTGCTGCTGCTCTAGCATTGCTGGTCTACTGTATTGTTTCAGTGGCGTGAAATGAAAACCAGTACTGAGAATTTGAAGATCCACATCTATAATTAAAAAAAAAAGGTTTGATTTGTTGCAATTTGTATAAAATAACCTTCTTGATTTAATATTAATTATATATATATATATATATATAGCTACACACACACAGTCACAATAACAGTTGCTAATCTTCAAACGAGTCTGAAACGAGGATAAAAATTGCAGGCAGTTGACAGCATTGTTGCTCCCAAGTCAGACCCTCTCTATCGCAAGATGGCCTGCAATTTGTGTTTTTGTGCTAGCAGTACTGATTGTGTAAACTGGATCGAATGTAAATGTTTTTTTTTAAAATAGGTTTTGCTGCTGCATAAACCCCATTCTTTAGGAAAGACTCATTGGTTTGCCGTTTCCATTCCTGACTTCACCATTAGCCATAATATCGTACATTGGTATTAAGCTCAAATTTAAGTCTCATTATGCTCTCTGTTGAACACGGAATGGCTCCACTTCCCCTATGCAATGGGAGACTTATTTCCATCACCGCCACCAAACTACTGTACAGTTAAAGCCATGACAAATACACCAAAAATATGTTTAGAAAAAAAAAAATTACTGTGCTTGTTTGTGACGAGACATTATAGTTTGTTTGATCTTTTTACTACACAGCAAATTACATTTCCAGGCACAAAATATTTTTCTTCAAACCGGTTACATTTTTACAACTTGACATTGTCCTGGCATGGATTTAGTACAGCAAGTGCCTGGATAGAACACCAAAGCATTAAGTCTCTATTACCAGAAAAACAAAAGTGGGGTTCAGATCATGTTAACAGAAAGTGACTTATATAATCAAACCTGACTGAGGGAATCTGCTGTGCACCAAGTGTAAAGCCAGCATCTCAAAGCCTTGCTTTTTGCCAAAGACCATCACAAAGACATTTTACTAGAGGAAAAACAAAACCATAACAAAAGTGTTAAACGGACTTCAAACGAATAAATGATTCACTCAACGTCCATGTACTACGGTGTTTCATTATTTATGTTCTCGGAATACCATGTTCAAAATAGACCATAACAACTCCTACACATTCAAAAATGTCAACTGTACTTCATAATAGCAGACGTACTGTAAGGAAAGTAACAGTTCAATATCAAACACCCCTTGTTTAAAATCCATAAAGTTAATTAATTAATTCTACATATGTTTAAAAATAACAATTAAACAATGTCTTCATACACAAACCTAGGTTGTGGTTCACAGCAAATGAAAAACCCTAAATAGACATTAAATAAATAAGGGTCTTATGCTTTTGTCTCTTACCTCTGTTTTTAAGCTGAAGTGTTGCAATTTTAAAATAAAATAATTCCTGGGTGACTAAATTATTCAACCATTTACAGGTCTCTCCACTATACTTCATCAAAAGCAGACCTTGATGGTATTCCAGTTTGTTTACATTCATTAATGATATTTCCCTTCCTCTTTCTTGCCTCCCTCTGTGAACCAATCAGTAGGGGTGTGTCTATACTGGTATTTTCTGAGAGCCTTTAAGAAATCCAAAGTTGTTGTCTGACCTTTCTTTTATCCTTTCGATATGAAACTTTTTTTTCACTTTTTAGTTTCCATAGAAATGCGCCATATCCCAGTTTTCCGCAGAGGTAGCTCAAGTTCAAGGAAATGAAAGGTCACATTTACATGACAAATCAGTTGCATTTGCTAGTTTTGCAACACAGTTTCATTGTCAGTTTAAGGCCTAGGTATGGCAGTAAAAATGTCAGCTGCCCATTGAGAGAGAAATTCGCTCTCAATCAGCTTTTAAAACACTCAATGCAGAATATAATTGGTACTGAATTGTAAATTGTAAAATATTACAGACGCGTCTTCTTTTGAAATCAGCACATTAATAAATATTTGTTGGTGTTTTGATTTATTTAATACTTGCCTACAAATACTTCAGGGCAATTACTCGGTAAACAGCAGTATCAGCACAGCCCTAGCAATTAGACATGCTCTTGCAATTACCTGCAGCAGCGACAGGTAATTATATACATGCTCTGTTGTAGCTCAAGATGCAAAATACGAACAAACAGTAAACAACAAAAAAAGGTAACTTTTCCTCCGGATATGGTATTTTTGTTATCAACAAAACTATGAAACACTGAAGAAATTCCTTTTATCCGTTTGTTTTGTTACTACTGCCCATTCTACTGAATCTTATCACCTAAAATTGACAGTAAAAAAGGCATGTCTACTAAAGTACTTTCTGCAATATAAATGGTTACTATAATACATGACTCATTTATTAATGCAATTTGCCAATGATTCAATACATGTTCCACAAATATGTTATTCTATTTAACACCTTTTATTAGCCCTCTCCGTGTTCAAAATTGTAGGTTAGAATATTTAGGGACTGTAACCAACTGACACAGTAATCCAACTAAAATTCTTCACTCAAAAAACAATATTTCTTGTGTTGACCGTCTTAGGGCAGTGTGTACCTGTCTACTGTAATCTGCTCCAGTACATGGCATGAGAATAAAACTTATTGCCCCTTCGAAATGTTGAAATCACTTCCAGATAATGCCGAGGTTAACGCACTACTTTGGAAACAAAGTACTTGAACTAGCACTCACTGATACACGTTTGGTACATTCGGGTATTCGGGCCTATTGAAAGAAAAAATCCGACCACCACCCACCCACTATACTGTAATTAACATGTCTGGTCATAACACACTGTAGTTAAATGTTACTGGAACGTGACTTATACGATTTCAGTGGCTAAACTGTCACATTTCACTTTTGCACCAATTGGCATGCTTTCTTAGCTTAAGTACATTCTAGTCTGATTTTACAACAAGCTTTTCAAAAAGGGCCTTACCCGTGTCTGTTAAACCCTTGCAATGTGCTATGCACAGGTCGGGGGCAGTCCAAGTGGAAACCGATCATCATGTTGTTTTGTACACACTTTGCACAACGTAATCGATTGACAACCGATACACGTGCAACTTGCATTGTCAAATGGTCTAAATGTATACCCTCGCCCCACCCCACGTTTTTTTTTTTTTAAAGAAAACATAGGATACAGTTTAACTTTTTTTTTTTGCAGTGTGATTGATGGTTTGGCAGCTCACCGCTTGTGTCCAAAGTTTGTCTGTTTATATATGCCCATAAGTACTGCAAAACTTTAAAATTGTTCCACCTTCTTTGTACTTACTAAAATATAAACTGCATGTAAAATTCTACAAATATTTTAAAATGTAGCAATAACAAATATGCAAAAAGTGTATATTATATATATATATATATATATATATATATATATATATATATATATATATATATATATATATATATATATATACAGATTTGAAAACAAACACACCGTTAGAAAATGTTACTCACGTATCACCCAAAAACTTGATTAACACGTCGGCTATTAATGTTGCCTACCAAAACGTGCAAATTACTGTTTATGTATCCTGGAGCCAACTTTTTTTTTTTTCTTCCAATTAATATTTCCTACAACAAAACAATGCTGTCTTTTGTCATTCGTATTTGTAGGTAGGCCTGCGATAAAACCAAAAGATGTAATGTTCACAATTGCCAGAATGTGTGGATTAAAGCGAATGCTCAGGCAAACTGCTGGCACATACCGCATCTCCCTCTTTTTTTTGTGCAAGAAGCTTAGCACATCTGTATCAAAACAGGAAGCGAAGTCGCTGCATGGCACGTTTCATCTGGATAATTGTGTTTAAAAAAACAAAACAACAACAACATACAAATCAAAACATAGACGCTTACCTGTTTCCCCCTGTAAAACAATCTCTGTTGGTCAGGGCTCACGTTGAAGCTCTCGTGGATTTTCAATCTTAAACATTCAATTTTCGTTAATCTAGATAGATCGTCTATGGTTCGGGTCTCTTTACCGTCTATGGTCCGAACCTGGATCCACATGTTTTCCACTACTATGCAACTGCTAACAATGTCGCTGAAACCAATTTGCAAAAAAATTAGAGGGTGTGAAAAAATGAAATAATACGAAAAAGATTACAGCTCCATGGCAGTTCTGATCTGCAGGGGAGTGTGTTTATTGCTAGGAACTGCTCTCACAAGGGGGTCACGGCGCCAAGCTAAATCTCGCGAAATAAACGCCAGCACAAATGTACTTTTAAAGAGACAGCCTCGCTTTTACATTTTGGGTTTAAATTGATGTGACCAACACAACGAAATATTACAGACGCGCCCAAATGTGAAAAAAGATTGCAAGCAGCGCGTTCAGTTGCTCGGAGACTTCTGGATTCTAGCTAATAATTAAAGTAGTGTAGGGTAAACCTGAAATAAAATAGCTACACTTTTCAGCCATGCCTCAAGTGACAACAACTGCACCCTTGCATATTAAAATTAAACTGACTCTGTATTATAACTAATTGCAATTTAATTGTAAAAGTTTAATACATTCCTATTCAGTTGCAATTCATACTAACTGTTTACTGTGCTTAACTTAATTATGATTACATTGTAACTGCACCATCTTTAACTTTAGTGGGGCTGTAGTTAATCTGTAACTGCAGTGTTTGAGCCATACATATCATTTATTGAGCTCCAAAGTATGTCTCTTCTAATTTAGATGTAAAGAGGTATACCAGGTTCCTGCAGGGGTTTAAAAAGACTGCAAGACTAAAGGCCTGTCTTTGGTAAAATGTACAATCAAATTTTTTTTTTAAAAAGCACTAATAAACAATTAGCACTACTTATTTTTTTATGTCGTTTTTTTTTCATTTTCTTTTTTTTAGTTTCCATAAACTAAACCTTTAAAGGTGACAGTGTGAAATGCTTTGACTCCCTACCCTTTTACCTTTTTCTAAACAGGCTGTCCAGAAACGTTTTGGTCAGATATCACTTCTTTGCTGTTGTTGTTGTTTACAATGTTTTCAAATGTAAAAAAAAGCTTGTCAGGGGAGGTATTCAACTGTAGACTTAGCGTTAGACTAACTAGGTCATGTTCATTCCATGCGCCCCCAAGTGGCCATGAGGTAATTAAACATTAAGAAAACATAAGGAAACTGTCCTCTGACAACAACATTATCTCCCACCTTTCTGACTGCTTATTTCAGATACCAAAATATTGTTTTGCAATGCAATGTTAGAGTGTCTAGATCTGTTCAAAAACATAATGGCATGCCATCATTACGTTATGGCAAAAAGATTGAAAATTGGTGCATATATAGCCAAAGAATGTAGTCTCCATCCATTCTAACTCATCTTGACTCAGACAACCATGACTGCCAATAGAATATCAGCATGAAAAACTCTGCTGTACTCCTATGATACAGCCCAGAATAGACAGATGGGGGTATAAATGTATATTACAGTCAAACGTAAGATATCATTAAAGTCAAATTAAAGTCAGTGCAATGTGATGCCGGGTAAGCAAAAAGACGCCAGTTTTTAAAAAACTTATTTGTGACACTTTGGCACCTATTCAAAATGCTTTAACTCATGGGTTATTTAAAAAATATGTATATACTGTATACAATGTAGCCCATTTTGTAGATAAGTTTAAAAAAGTATGGAAAAGTAATACTATATATATATATATATATATATATATATATATATATATATATATATATATATATATATAACTTTAAGAAGAACAGGAAGAGGAAGAACAAGAACAACAAGATTTTTCCACATTCGACTGCCCATCTCTCTTAATATATCCATGGATATTAAAATGGTTTTCTATTAAAAATGTCAAGAGTGTTTAGAGCTATCTAGAACAATTATTTGAATGGCGCTGAAACAACTGAGATAGCTGTGGCAATACCCTAGATTCTGTCCTGTGTTCTGACTTGGCCTGAGTAACTACAATGACTACCAATGTGAACAAGAATGCTTGGTCCTTTTTTTTATAGCTATCCCATATTTATACAACTGAGCACTTTATTCTTTTTCCCACCAAAACTAAACATATGAAAAACACTATTACAGAATATGAAATTCTAGATAATGAATCGTGTTATCAATTAAAAATGACATATCACAGTTCACATTTATTTCCCCCTCCTCACTCCTCTATTTCATGCCTGGGGTCACTAAACAATAAACATTTTAAACACATTTTCTGATACCCTTTCTTCATAACATGACAACCTTTCTTCATAAATCCGTCTTCATTTACTATATGAAAATGAAGTAGATTTATATGGCACTTACTTCCTGTCAATCACAAGAATAGTCATGGGATGTTAAATATTTAATTGTGAAGTCCCATGTTTGTTTAAAAGTATCAATTTTACCCAGAGCTCAAGGTTAACAGTGTCTAGTAGCATAGTCCACCAAGCAACACGTTTTGGTCAGATTATTTCGAAAGTACAAAGAGACAAGAAAATGTATGATTTTGAAAGGTGGTGGGGGCACTGGCCCAAGAACCCCAAGAATAGGGAGGACGAAACAATGTTCAATATAGCTCCAGCACAAAATAACATTTAAAAGGTTAGTCAAGACACCTATTCAATGTATCTTTATTATTATTTTGCATGGCCTCCTTTGGTTTCTTTACAGTTTCTAAATTACATGCACGTACAAGCCTTTTGCAGTCTGGGGGAATATATATTTCCATGAATCTCAACAGATTCTTGACTGCACACTACTTAAAGGCTGCTTTATTTTCACCTCTACAACTCAATCCAGCAGTACTCCAACTGGAGATTGACAGTGCCGTTGAACCAAAAAAAAAAAAATTGGTGTTTACATCCCTGTATCAAAGCATTTCATCAAAATCAACAGTTATTGAATGCTACTATGAGAAATAATATTGAAATAAGTAGAGGATGTCAAATATAGGCAACACGTTACATGCAGATTGAGAGCATAATTGTTTCAGTGTCAGAGCTGTAGCCATCCTTTGGAAAACATCTCCGGTAATGACTGCTTGAGCAGAGGTCAGTGAACTCTGTGGCATGATCATGTTGATGATGCAGGTGTACAATCACATCTGAACCTTGGGGCTAAAGAGCTAATTAGATTATTCCAAGACCTTTAGGGGATAATCATAAAACACTGCACCTACAAACACCCCAGCCTGGTGTGTTGGAGTACACTGTTGTCAGTGTTGCTATACTCCTTCTGTTTCAATAACTACTATGTATAGAGGCATACAGGTGCTAGTCACTGTAGTAACATAGGCCCTAAGTAAGATGTCATTAAGATAAATTAATGTTGCTTTATGAAACTAACCTGTCATATTGGAATCTGAGAACTTTTAGGGAGTTAGTGTTCCAAGAATGTATGGCCTTGGATTACAAAGGTTCTCAGTAGAATACAAAGGATAGCAAGGTACGAAGTAGTAACTCTTCTTTGAAAATAACTGTTTATGGGACATATGAGGCGATAGGACCCATGGTGTAATGTCTGGTGAGCAGGTGTATTCATGTCATGTTTTTGTGGAAAACTACTGGAAAGAACAAGAAAGTGTTGGTCTCTTTTAAAAGGTATAAAACCCTTTTTCATATGTGAGCTGTGTGTTTCACCATCTTCTGCCTTTTCTGTCACTTTTCATCTGGAAGCTGAGTTGCTGTGGACTCTCATTTGTTCCTGATAAGGACTTAGTCTCTGCTACTTGTTTTATGTTCAGGCATTGGATCCCATTGAGCCTGTTGCTGTAACTAAATGCAGATACAAAGGTGGGAAAGTTATCCTACCTGTTAATTCCTATAAGGCATATTTGAGCGAGACTTAATGAATAAATCCTATCAGAAGTTTTGGTAACAACCCGCACAATGTAAAGAGACTTTGTGAGTATTGGAAACATCTCTGCACACTTCCTTTGCTAAGCTAATAGCTTTGGGTTTCTCGGACGAGAAGCTAAAGACCAACGATTAAGGTACAAGAAGGAAACAGTGACTGTGTTGATTTCACTTCAAGGATTACTACTTGTTTGTTGGAAACCACCTGTCAGTAAAGAGGAGGATCTACAGGACACTTGTGGACTTTCTGTAAAAGACATGATTTCCTTTTTGTTATATTTTCAGATTTGTTCATCTAATTCATCTAACCATCTTTTATTATATTTGCTCCTAAGAAAACACATAAAAGACTATTCTTAGTCCGAGCCAAATTTGGGTTTTGTATATTGTAGCACATACTGTGTCTGAACTTGTCGATTTGTGATTGAAATAGTAGGGAATCACACTTCAATTGGGACTTGGATACTGGCCCTTTCCTTTTCTATTAAGTCAGCAGTGTTTTTAGCAATTGTTCCTACATCACAAAGCTTTAACTTGCACACTAACCTTTTTGTGATGTTTGCAATCGGTCAGTCACTCAAATATTGTTTTTTTTTTTAACTGTGTTTATGAATTCCTTTTACAAAAAATATGTTTTCACAGATACTTTCTTGTGTGCTAATGTGTTGTAATCACATCAATCTAGTTATTTCTTCTTTAAGTTTAATGCACTTCTATCTAATATTGTACAGACATTTAATAAAAAGATAATAGTCTGGTAGCAGTACCCTGTTGCATTTCTTTCATAATTCTACGGATTTCCTTTTGACAGTGTAAGTGAGAAGTGTCCACTGATAGAGCAATCTTGAGAATCCAGTCACTGAAGATACAGCGATCCTTATAAATCAATGACGCGTTTAGTTGAAGCTACTCAAGTATTCTCTCTTTGATCCTACTAATCTGTTTAACAGTACGTGTTCTTCAGGCAATCAGATCTTCACACCCATGTTGTTGGCTCTTTCTTTTAACATGATCTATTCCCAGTAAAGGTAATTAAATGAATGACGAGCACTAGATTTCATTTTAAATTTTTTTTCACAAGGAAGCTGGATCAGAAGCCATAAGTTAGTGGACCCTTTTTAACTGCTGCACCAGTGTCTATAGTGTAAAATCAATTAATCCATCACTAATTAGAGGAGACAATGGTGGTTTAAAATACTTTAGCATGAAAGGGATGCTGTTAACTGTGATGCAATGTGTGTTTTACCTTTGTGGTACCAGAACAGAAGAGAAAGATTGTTTCTATATATCTGCTCAAGTAAAATATGGGTTTTTGTGGCTGGCAGTCATCTTGGCTCAAGAGTGGACAAACAGCCTTTAATTAAGTTGCAATTGGTTAGTGTAATGGTTTATTAGAAAAGTGTAGAATGTGGCCAGGTGGTAATTGATTGCCAATTAAGCCCTGGCCACATGCTATAAAAAGGAACAAAGGGCTGTTTGTTTGTTGAGAGATAGTACAGTGAAGGTGCTGCACAGCCTGAACAATGAGAACAACAGGTAGTACTTGTTATGCAGTGAGATAGCCAAAGTGTGGGTGCTGGTTTGAAGTGTTTTGGTTTGGATTTTGTGTATAATAAAAGTGTGCAAAGCTCTGAATTACAGTTTACCCAGTTTGTGTTTTGCTATTCCTGCCATTGCCCAGCCTTGACCGCACGCCACAAGGATAATAATGTTTTATATAATGTATCATTTCTTTTATATACAGCAGCACTTCAGGTTATCCAAATGAAGCTGTAAACAGTTTCATATTTATATTGAATATTGTTTGCTGCTTATCCTTTTAATTGTTCTCAGC